>NC_066583.1:195228259-195528259 GCF_024323335.1 Lathyrus oleraceus
AAGTTCACATCTAGGGTTTAAGACCCTCATTGCTAAGATCTCAACCATGAAATGATCCACAATGGTTCTGGGCATCATATATGAGTCCCAATGATCTCCACATTGTATTTTGATCAAGAATTCTTCAAGAGTTTATGATTGGTTTGCTTTGGAAACCCTAGTTAATCTAGGTATCTTGTGTAACTTCTTCACCAAGTTTCTTCAACAATTGATCAAATATTTCAAGGGCCACTTAAAATTTCATCATCTTATGCATATATGATCTCCCATTAGTCCCAAAAACTATGAGAATTGCAAGTTAGCAAGGTGGTTGATGGTGGTTGACTAGAGGAATTCATCTGATCAAAACTGGGGTCCCCTAGACCCTGTCTCCTACAATTTTCATCATATGAAAATGATTCCAAGATAAAAGTTACTATAAATGACATTCCAAACAACTTTCATGTTGAGGTCTAGAGCTAGTTTTTCTTGGAAAGTCATTTTTTATGTTGAAAGATTATAGGTCATTTTGTCTAAACCCTAATTTGGAGGTCAACTTCCCAAGGCCATAACTTGCTCAATTATTAGGATATGAAAGATTTCCAAGTCTCTAATTCGACTTTGATGTTTGGAGGAAGAGCTAATTCAACTTTTATGAGCATGTGATATGAGGATACATTATAGGTCATTTTGGACCAATACCATTGAATAAGTGATTTTCCTCAACTTCAAAAATACATAACTCATTCATACCAAATCCAAATGATGTCAAATGTATGACCATTTTGAAGTTTTTTTGAAAGAGATACAACTTTTATAAAGACATTTTTCTCATTTGAAGCTCACATAAAAAGTTATCCAAGGTGGAATAATTGAACACATGGCTTGACACTTAGAACTTTTTTTGACATATTGAAATTTCCAAACTTCCATCTCAAAAGTCACCATGATACAATTTCCAAATGGAAAAGTGTTCAACATAAGAGTTGTTCCTCTTGATCTAACCTTTCCAAAGAGTCTAAATTCATTCATTTTCGACAAAGTTTGAAGGGTCTACGCATGGCTTGAACAGGGATGTATCAGTTGGCAAGAATCATGTTTCAAACATCAATACATATTTGCCTTGCATCACAATTATCATTCAGACTTAATCTCACTTGCATTTGGACCTAATTGAGTTGCTTCATGGGCCTTTACATGCCCATGCAAGCCTGCATTTCACATTGCCAATTTTGGAAGCATTTTCTAGTGTGCAAATATCAGTTACATTTTACTATAAATAGAGGTCCATTGCATCAGATTTGAAGGACCTTGTGCGCCAGCTTTGCCTCCAACCTTTGAAACCCTCACAATTGAACGGAAAACCTGATAAATTTCACTTGAAATTTGAGTTTGAATCTCACTGTTCGGAGATTCAAGAACTCGAGGATCCAAAGCCTTGCACCATTCCTAATCCACTTCTGCAAGCTCCATAAGCAAGATCAAGCACAAATTGAAGCAAGAGAGATCAAGTTCTGCACAACATTGAAGGTATTTTTCCAGATTTTTCTTCTCTTCGATTCTCTCTCAATTCTCATCAATTCTCATCAATTCTCTTGGATCCTTGGTTGTCTGAAGTCCTATCAATGTAGGAAAGAAGATTGAGTTGCTTTGAGGTTAAATCAAAGCAACTCAGTTCATACACCTCAAAATTCAACTCCACGTATCTCTTAATATACTTGGAGTTAGGTTAAATTGAGGTGATATTCGTGATCTACGCCATTTTTCATTTAAGATCATGTCCTCCTTTTTCATTTATGTGATGGTGATGAGAGAACCAGTCCGGCCAGGGTCATCAGAGAAGATGACTGGCACTTTGCTCCAGCGATGCGTTGGATGAGTTCTGAGTCATTTGATCAATTCAAATCGGTTTAATCTTGAACGTTGCTTTTGAATACCAGATGTGTGGCACACTGACTCAAGCGTATCATGGAACATGCATTTTTCACCACTTGATCTACCACCTCAATTAATGAGGGAGATCAAGTGGTCCACGTTTTTCTGATTTAATTGATTTTCATTTTATTTCTTTTATTTTCATTAATTCATATTAATTTTAAAATTGATCCAAAAAATATTAGAGTTTCACCAAAAAAATTCAAATAAAATCCTCTTTCATTTTGTGAATTAAAATATTTTTTTTGGATCATTATTAATATTTTTCATGATTTAATTGATTTTATGAATATTTTTAATTGTTTAAAAATACTTTTAAGTTTCCAAAAATTCTGAAATTTTTTCTCCAAGGTCCTTTGACCTTGTTTGACCTATGATAAATCTCATGGCCATTTCTTTGGTGTTTTGATGAGGTTTTAGGAAATTGACCAACCATAATTTAATTTAATGCATTATTTTAATATTTTTAATTGATTAAATGCCAAATAAATTGTGTAGAGCCATTTTAATTGACTTTGTGAGTATGACTTGTGTTGTTGGGCCTTGGTCAAGGTTGATTTGACTTTGTTAGGTTAAGATCATTGGATTTAGGGGATTGATGGAATGTACATTCCATCTCCCAAAATGAATGAATGATCTTAATTTGGTAAAAGTCCTCCTTTGTCCAATTTGTGTTTGATTCATCCCCCCCTCCTCATCTCATTCCCCTTCTTTATACATTTATGTCATGGACCTATAACATCTCTATATCCTAAGGCTAGTTGGTTACAAAATTAACATAAGTATGCATGAGATTAGGTCTCCCACTTTGCATATTCTTTTTGTGTGTGGTATGTTTCATGAGCATAGTTAATTGTACTATGTCTCTAACATGCATTAACACCAAAATTCTATTGCCCAACCTCAAATAGTTGTGACTTCTACATAAGTCCAATTACGATTGCTTAACATAGCGCTAAATTTTGACACAAAAGGCATAGCATTCTAGTTAGTGAGACTGTAAGTCTCCCCTCTTTCATGGTATTATGTGGAAACTTGGCCTTTTTTACTTCCTTTGGAAGATGTCTTGGTTCAAGGATCCATGCTTGTGATAAGTGGGTTGAGTGTTCTCCAAAGAATGACTCAAACAAAAGCAAAGAAAAGACAATACTAACTTCTAATTCATTAACAACTAACATTTAATTTCAAGTCATTTACTTTTAATGCACTTTAATTTTTTAAAGCTTTATTCATTTGCCATTATTCATACCATTCAAGTTGTTTATGTTAATGTCATTTTCACTTTGTCCACTTGGACCATATTTTGTGAAATTGTGATTGTGTATGTTGTGATTTATTTGTGTGGTCTTTTGACCTTAATGTACATAATAAGAACAAAAACCCTAAAAAAATATGTTGTGTGGACTGTTGGTGTGATCTGAGACAATTGGACTTAGAATTTAGGCAAAATTCCCTATGTAAAGGCCTTGGCCAATGCCAATTTTCATGAGACCAATTGCTTGTGAATTGAAACTTCATCTGATACATCATCGAAGATCCATTTGAGTTTATCTGCAATATGATCATTGTGAAGCTGTTATTTTGAACTTGTGACTTATGCCATCTTGGAAGTCATCTGATACATGGGAAATCTTGAATAAAATCATGGAGTTGCTAAGCTTGGATGTGGCTATCTTTATTTGATGCCTTGCTCTTCAACTTGCTATTTGTGTATTGATTGTTGTGTGATTCTAAAGTCCAAGGGAAATTTGGGTTTCTATATGACATTCTTGTCTATTGGATTGCAGCCCATTGGTCAGATCTTTTCAACTCCTAACTTTTAGTTTTGTGCTTAGGATTAGTCTCTTCATCTCCTCCCCACTTCTTTAATTTCAAAATATCTTCCCTTTTTTTTAAATCTTCTTTGCTTGTGTCTGTTTTCTAAACTTTGACCTTATTGCAAACTAGAAACTTTGGCCTTATGCCATTGCATTCTTAAAAATCTTTTCTTAATCAAACTTGTAAATAAATTTAACTATACTTGACTTAAAATTTCAAAAGCCAAAAAGAACTAACACTCATTCAAACCATTTTTAGGCCCTTGTGCCTTTTAAACTTAAAATTTTGTTAAAAAGCAATGTACTCACTTTGAAATTGATACCACGAACTACGAGGTTTTGATCCCTCATTTTTATGTTGGTACGTAGGCACAAGTCTGAAGGTCTTGTCAAACATAAAAATATAATTAATAAATTATTTTCTCATCCCCCCATTCTATTTATTGCAAACATTATTTTATACAAAAATACATATGCACACAAGAAAGGACTCCCTAGGAGTACCTAGGACACTTTGGGTGCTAACACCTTCCCTCTGTGTAACCAACCCCCTTACCTGTAATCTCTGGCATTTTATTAGTTTTGATTTGAAAACTTCTTATTTTTGGGTTTTGTTCATAATTTTCCCTTTTCCTTGGAAACAATAAAAGCGCGGTGGCGACTATGGTTTTATTGACGTCTAGCTTATCCATAACTTGATGGTCATGAACTTACCGCTACAAAAATTAAGTGGCGACTCTGCTGGGGTGTAGTCTCCAGTGAGTTTAGCCTAGTTTTGTGTGTGTATATAATTGTATATATTTGATGTATGTATATTTGTTTGTATGATATAATCTTCTTGCTGTGCTTGGTGATCTCTGAGTGGTGAGATAAGTTCTAACCCGAACTTGAGTGCAATTAAGATAGGAGTATGGTATAGTCATGTTCGACTTGTGTGGAGTAGTCCTTAACAAGTTGGCTTGAGACCCATCTACTCAGTGGAGACTGTCATACCACAATTTTGTCCGAGCATTTTTAAATTTTTGTAAATTTGATTTCATTTTTAATTTGCATCATATGCACAGCATGACATGCATTTCATCATAAATAATACCTAAAATATCAGTCGGAATAAATCTATTGAAAATACAGACAAATTTGGTTAAATCATTTCTCAAGAACATGCAAAATCAGCGGGTAAAAAGTTTCAAAATTAAAATTGCAGACGCCAGTATTATTAACCTACGGTTCACGTAGTTTAACTTGGTGTGCCCATTGTATTTTTTAGCGGCTATTTCGGCTGCGTTTTGACCCGCCTAAGCCTTTTAACTGGTGAAAATTTATTTCAAAATTAAAAGAAACGCTGTATTTTTTTCAATAAGTATATTTTGTGTTGATCATTTTAACGCATCTAATTTAATTTTTCGGGTAAATTTATATCCGACTTCTATTTATAATCGGTCACTAAATTTCTTGGTTTAATTATTCAATTAAATAAATTAGAATTTGTCTAGTTGTTTAAATATAAAATATTGATTAGAAATAAATAATAATTATTTTCAAAGCAAATATTGACAGCAGTGGATTCCTTGCTCTGCTAGTGGACAGCTAGCAGTACTACAGCTGGCTCCAATACTTGGCAATTTTTTTTTAAAAAAAAAAAGGAAAGCGAAAAATCCGTGGGAACCTCCCACAACCCACTCAACGAAATACTCCCTCTCTCCAACGTCTCTGGAAAAAAAAGAAAATTTTCCATTACTAAGGAAAGAGACTTTTCTCTCTTCTCCCTTCAACATAAATCCACCTTCATCATCTCCTCCGAATGTCGGTAACACCCCCTCACCATCACCTTCACTCACCGGCAACCACTACACTCCCTTCTCCATCGCCAAACCTCCATTCACCACCACTTCCTTATTCTTCTCCACTATTCACCGTCGCACTCCTTAAAACTCTTCCCATTCAAACAACCTCGCCGTCAAAACCGTATCTCCCAAACCGACGCACTCACCGGTCACCTCCGAACCTCCACGGTTTCACCCCGTGCCTTTCCATCCTCGCAAACCGCCGCCACTCTACCGTCTTCATCCTTCATCCTTCCATCCCACTTCCGTCAAAAGTCCACACTCGCGTCGACCACCACCAACCCTCACGTCACGGGCACGATTCACCTTCGTCATAATCATCGCCGTCCAAACACCTTCATCTCCGCAACGTCCACTCTCTACTCATCACAACCTCCGTTGTCTTCCGCCGTTCCCATACCTTCACGTCTCCGAAAAAAACGGCGAGATCCGTCTGCACCTGCCACATCACCGTCTCCGACCGCCGACCTAATCAAACAAGTCCGACGAGAGTCCCATACGACAACCAACAAGTACCCTTTCGGTTCGTAACCTTAAATTGATCTGAAACAGCCACAATATAACAACTCCGAACAACCTCTTATTCTTCAACAATCTTCATTTTCCGCCGCGACACCGTGTACAAATCGCAAGAGGTCCTGAGTTTTTCTTCCTTTTTATTTTTCTCATTCCATCAATACTTCTTTAAAGTTGTTGTTGCCGTTAGGAGGGTACTTATATGTTAAGTCTGAGTTTTCATTCCTGTTGTTTTGCTCATACTGCATTTTTTTATATTTATTTAGTGAATATTTCTTTGCTATTATTCTTTAAAGTAATTTATTCAATGAATATTTCCTTTAGTTGCATGAATCTCTTTGGTATGGTACTGAAAATATTAAGTTGAGGTTTGACAGAGTCAAACTCTATCATTTTTCTCATAATTTTTTTCTATTATAGACTATAGTTTAGATTTGAAATTGGGTTTTATGTTGAAAGTTCATAAGTCTTCAATGTTCATGCTGTTGATCCCACTTTGCGGCGTGTTGTTGGGATTTGGTAATTTATCATGTGAATACTTATTACATTGCTACTACTGTTATGCATCCCGTTATATGAATCGATTTTTTAGCGGACTCGACTTGTATATGTCGTTAGACCGCCAAAATTACAATACATCAATGGAATATTTCACCATGTTATGAGTTCGCGAATAACATTAATCGTTGTTATATTGCACAAACCGGTTTGAGCACACCAATTCGATTAAATAAGACGATACCGTCACTCAATTCTTTCTCGTTAATTATAATAAATCAATTGAATTTTGATGAATTAATTAATTACTACTAATTAGTTTTGGTTAACATAATTATTTGATTTAATTAAATAATTTTGATAATTAATCTTAATTAATTTAGTTAATCGAACTTTAATCAATTAATTTTGTTAATAAGAAAAATGGACCGACTTATCTCATCATCAATTCATAATCCTTTCAAACCAATTCAATTTCATCATTAATCCAAATCAATTAAAAAAAACACAAATCACACAATTCTTGATTTAACATCAAGCCCGCTTTCAAAACAAACCCTTTGTAAGTCGATTGCTTTGGCATCGCCATCAACCTCACACGTAAATAATTTTACTAAATTCCATACAAATTCAAACTATTTTCTAAACAATTTAACTTCTAAAGAATTTTCTCGTTTAATGCAAACTTGGGATGAAAAGGATATAGGAGGCTTTCGCTTCACTATTTCTCAAGTACTCGAATGATTGACGCACGCCATATTACTCAAACTCTTGTCACCCGATTAAAATCTCAAACCACCATATTCAAATCATTTCTTCTAAAACAACCATAAATTCTAAAACCTTTTCTAAATTTCAGATAATAAGAGGATGGGAGGCGTTCGCCTCACTATCTCTCGATTGTTCGAATAATTGGCGTACGCCATATTGATCGAATTCTCATCGTCAAATTCAAACCGCAATCGTACAAAGTCGAAATTATTTTCCCGAATCAATAAACATTTTTACAAATTAAATTTCGGATGATAAAAGATGGGAGGCGTTCGCCTCACCATCTCTCGAATATTTGGTCGATTGGCGCTCGCCATATTGCTCAAGTTATTAACTTCCGATTAAAACACTTTAAATAAACATTGGATAAAGGAATGAGTCGCACACGCCTTATTATTCCTTAAATAAGCGAGTGGGAGGCGTACGCCTCACTACCGTGCATATTCGACATCCGCAAACAACTTTCGATAATAATTCGAACGAAAAAGGAGTAGAATGCGGTCGCCTCATTATTTCTTGAAAGAATTGAACGATTGGTGTGCACCACATTGCTCAATCTTTTGTCGTTCTTCTAACAAAATATCAAACACATCAAATCAAATTTCTCGCCCCCGTGCGATCGAAACCAATTCAAACAAAACATCAAACACATCAACTCAACTTGTCACCCCTGCGTGACCAAAACTCTTTTAAAAAGAACACTGTCAATCCTTTATAATGCGCACCACAAACTAGTGCTTAAGCCTCCACCGAGAGTAGACAAGCCAGCGTTTAGCCGTTAGAACGCCGACCTACACAGTCGTTCATAAAATAAAACACGCCAATTAATCGTAGTCCCTGAACTACGAATGCTCTGACTTCCTTATTGCACTATAAGGATACGTAGGCACGAGATTGCGAGATCTTGGCGAGCACACTAATTAAAAACCTCCCCTTTCTCCTTCTGGGGTCTTCATCCATATATATCATCAATTTTAATTACTCGAAGAAAGCGAATAACAGTCAACTAACATTCAAATAGCAAATTAGACTAAAAGGTTTCCGTTGAGTACAACGGACGTGACGGGTGCTAATACCTTCCCCTTGCGTAATCGACTCCCGAACCCGAATATGGTTGTGATGACCATTATTTAATTCTTCAAAGGTTTTATCGATATTTTCCTATTCCTTGTTTGAGATAAATAAATTTCGGTGGCGACTCTGTTCGAACCAAATTTTTCCGCGTCCATCGCGAGGGATCACATCATTTTTAGAGGTGCGACAGATGGCGACTTTCTGGGGAAATTTTCAGTACCATATCAAAGAGATTCATGAAATTAAAGGAAATATTCATTGAATAAATAGCTTTAAAGAATAATAGATTTAAAGAAATATTCACTAAATAAATATAAAAAAATGCAGTATGTGCAAAACAACAGGAACGAAAACTCAGACTTAACATATAAATACCCTCATAACGGCAACAACGACTTTAAAGAAGTATTGATGGAATGAGCAAAATAAAAAGGAAGAAAAACTCAGGACCTCTTGCGATTTATACACTGTGTCGCGGCGGAAAATGAAGATTGTTGAAGAATAAGAGGTTGTTCGGGGTTGTTATATTGTGGCTGTTTTAGATCAGTTTAAGGTTACGAACCGAAAGGGTGCTTGTTGGTTGTCGTATGGGACTCTCGTCAGTTTTGTTCGATTAAGTCGGTGGTTAGAGGCGGTGATGTGGTGGGTGCGGAAGGATCTCGCGGTGTTTGTCGGCGACGTGAAGGTGTGGGAACGACGGAAGACAATGGAGGGTGTGATGAGCAGAGAGTGGATGTTGCGGAGATGAAGGTGTTTGGATGGCAATGATTGTGACGAAGGTGAATCGTGGTCGTGACGTGAGGGTTGGTGGTGGTCGGCACGAGTGTGGACTTTTGACCGAAGTGGGACGGAAGGATGAAGGATGAAGACGGCGGAGTGGCGACGGCTTGCGAAGATGGAAAGGCATGGGGCAGAAACCGTGGAGGTTCGGAGGTGACCGGTGAGTGCGGCGGTTTGGGAGATACGGTTTTGACGGCGAGGTTGTTTGAATGGGAAGAGTTTTAAGGGGTGAGACGGTGAACAATGGAGAAGAATAAGGAAGTGGTGGTGAATGGAGGTTTGGCGATGTCGAAGGGAGTGTAGTGGCTGCCGGCGAGTGAAGGTGATGGTGAGGGGGTGTTACCGGCGTTCGGAGGAGATGATGAAGATGGATTTGTGTTGAAGGGAGAAGAGAGAAAAACCTTTTTCCTTTTTCTTTTTTCTCGTTTTTTTATTTTCTTGGAAAAGAGGGAGTCTCCGTACTAATGAGTGGAGTGAAGGTGAATAGTGAGAGTTATTGTGGTGAGAGAGTGGGTGAGTGATGGAAAATTTTCTATTTTCTATTTTTTTTCCAGAGACGTTGGAGAGAGGGAGTATTTTGTTGAGTGGGTTCTGGGAGGTTCCCACGGATTTTTCGCTTTCCCTTTATTATTATTATTATTATTATTTTTTTTAAATTACCAACTGTTGGAGCCAGCTGTAGTACTGCTAGTTGTCCACTAGCAGAGCAAGGAATCCAATGCTGTCAATATTTGCTTTGAAAATAATTATTATTTATTTCTAATCAATATTTTATATTTAAACAACTAGACAAATTCTAATTTCTTTAATTGAATAATTAAACCAAGAAATTTAGTGATCGATTATAAATAAAAGTCGGATATAAATTTACCCGAAAAATTAAATTAGATGCGCTAAAATGATCAGCACAAAATATACTTATTGAAAAAAATACAGCGTTTCTTTTAATTTTGAAATAAATTTTCACCAGTTAAAAGGCTTAGGCGGGTCAAAACGCAGCCGAAATAGCCGCTAAAAAATACAATGGGCACACCAGGTTAAACTACGTGAACCGTAGGTTAATAATACTGGCGTCTGCAATTTTTATTTTGAAACTTTTTACCCGCTGATTTTGCATGTTCTTGAGAAATGATTTAACCAAATTTGTCTGTATTTTAAATAGATTTATTCCTACTGATATTTTAGGTATTATTTATGATGAAATGCATGTCATGCTGTGCATATGATGCAAATTAAAAATGAAATCAAATTTACAAAAATTTAAAAATGCCCAGACAAAATTGGGGTATGACAACTGCCCCTATTTAATTAGCTTGAACTAGAAGGTAAGAATGACAACGGTCTTCATACATTCATGGTGGAAGGTAATTAAATACGAAAAGACCCAAATTTTGTCTTTGAAATGCAATGGAGAAATGCAGAAAGAAAATGCCACGAATTCAAACAACACCAAGGTTTTGGGGGTAGAATATCCGATTAATGTCAACCCTGGAGTCAACATTTAAATCTTGAAAAGGTCGTTTGTTGATATAAGGACGAAAACTAAACAGGTTTTCTGGTATCAAAAGGATGACAGTAGAATTAATTGCCATCACCAAAAGAATGATAGTAATTCACCATGATTTTCAGGATCGTCATCACCAAAAGGATGATGGAAAGATTAATAACCAAGCTTGCTATCACCAAAAGGGGATAGTTGGACACAATAACCAACATGATCATCATCAACGGATTGACAGTTAGACCATATAAAATTCAAAGATTTCCATCACCAAAAGGATGATGTCCGTCACCAAAAGGAAGGAGGCAAGATCAGACAACAGAACTTGTTATCACCAAAAGGATGATAATAAGCACACAACTCAAACGATCACCATCACCAAAAGGATGAAGGTAAGATCAAAAACGCAACTTGTTACCACCAAAAGGATGATAATAAGCCAATACAATCACCATCACCAAAAGGATGAAGGTATTATAAAACAACAAAGCTTGTTACCACGAAAATGATGATAATAAGTCAATACAATCACCATCACCAAAAGGATGAAGGTAAGATCAAAACAAAACATGTTACCACCAAAAGGATGATAATAAGTCATAACTTTAATGATCACCGTCACCAAAAGGATGAAGGTAAGATCAAAACTAAACGTGTTACCACCAAAAGAATGATAATAAGTCATAACTTACTCAAACGATCACCATCACCAAAAGGATGAAGGTAAGATCGGAAACGCAACTTGTTACCACCAAAAGGATGATAATAAGTCAATAACTTTAAATATCACTGACACCAAAAGGATGACAATTAATATCAAACAAACAGAACTTGTTATCACCAAAAGGATGATAATAAGTCACAAAATTCTGATGACCACCATCACCAAAAGGATGAAGGTAAGATCAAACAACAAAACTTGTTACCACCAAAAGGATGATAATAAGTCAATATAACTTCGAATATCACTGACACCAAAAGGATGACAGTAAGATTGAACTTTCTTAATGTCATAATCACCAAAAGGATGATAGCTTAAACCAAACTCCATAATCTCTATCACCAAAAGGATGATATTTAGATTGAACTGGACGTCATCACCAAAAGGATGATGATCAGACATAACAACTGAGATCACCACCAACAAAAGGATGATGGTTGAACAAAAATGACAAGGATCCCTATCACCACAAGGATCGCCGACACCAAAAGGATGACGGTAAACTGTAATAATGGCAGAGATCACCATTCACCAAAAGGATGAAGGTTGAGACAAAATTTCAAGGATCGCCGACATCAAAAGGATGACGGTAAGATCACAAATGTCGGAGGTTTACCATTACCAAAAGGATAATGGTTATTGTAAATAGGACGATGATCATTATTCATCAAGGGACCTTCCATTAAAAGGATAATAGTAAGAAAAACCATGTTGGAAAATCAGACTATCGACAAAAGTTCAAATAGAACAGGCGTATTGGGGTAGTATTGGAACAATCAAATGGGTAAGGCTTGCTTGGGGTATCCACAACAAAAGGTTGCAGAAAAAATATTCTCTGGCAAGATGTAGGTTTCACTTTACCGAAGATTTAAGGGAAACAACTCATTGAGGGGCGCTCAATGCGAAACAAGGTATGTGTTTAAAGAAACATTGTTGGACTTAGTTGAGGATAACATCTTATCAACAAAAGGCTGAAGGGAACAACTCATTGAGGAGCGCTCAATGAGAAACAAAACATGGTTTGACTTTAGCTAAGGATAACATCTTATCAACAAAAGGTCGAAGGATGTAACTCAATAGGGAACGCCTGACACACTCAGAGGAAATAACAATGACTCACTGAGGGTTGCCTTGGACACCTACGACTAAACCTTGGATTTTGATTCGTGTTATATGCATAAATATTATGTATGTGTTATGTATGAGGTGATGCATGTGCTGCATGTTTGTATGCAAAGGATGATTGGTTTGTTTGGGATTGGCCCCCCTTTTCAAAGGTGGTGTATTTTCTGGAAACCAATGTTGGTTGTATTTGTTTTTGTGTGGGTGCCAGCAAGGTGGGCTTTGGTTTTGTCTGGTAACTATCACTGTGGATTGGACTTTTGGTTGGTGGAAGGATCTGACTTCCCGACACTCGGTAGTCGATGATGTGATGAACACCCAACGGAGGTGGATACTCCTGGTGCCCCAAGTTTGATCTCTTGCTGATATGTTGAGTATTTTCCCCTGAGGCGATCTCGACTTCTTCTTCTGAGATGTGTGGTCAGCCTGTAACTAAGCATGGCACGTGATCAACGCATGATGCTTATGCTTTTGACGTGCCCCAAGGATTCTTGTCAACATAGGATGTTGTACTGGCGTGAACTTTCGACATTTTGGTTGTGAATTCGATCAGTTTCCAGTGTCTGTCACAGTCTACTTGACCGAGTTGAAGATATGAAGGGAGTTTGCCCCTTGCAACTTGCCTTGCCCCAGTCTATAGGGTATTCAAAAGAATTCTCCTTGAAAGGAAACCCTTAGGAGTGATTATCCCATGACATGGTCTGAGTTCGTTTCCTCCAATGTCTGACTCTTGCAATGGTCTGCCCCTTGATTAGCTTTCGAGGGACTTTCCCCAGACGGACTGAATATTGAAGTGTTTTTTTCTCCCTGGTCAACCGATGCTTGGAGATTTGTCTTATACTGACTACTTCTTAAGTCAATATAATCAAAAAGACACCATGCCCCTGATTCATAGGATTATGAAATGATTTTGATTCGTGTTGGCACCAACGATCAAATGCCTCTTGAATTTCCCCTTGTTGGCATGTCCTTGATGTCAAGTATTGACTGACAATTAAGAATTGTTATTTCAAGAAATGGTGATTTTAATGCAATAATTATGTAAGTTTTGAAAAATAATCATTCATTTGGAGTGTTGTGGTAGTGTGTGGCGAGCGGACCATGAGTCCAAACGCGGTGTTGATTTTAGATAGCGTGTGAGTGATATAGTGAAAATAGAACATTAGAAAATCTCAAGGAGTCAACTTACACAACCTTGCTATAGTATGCTTTCAGAATAAACCCTACTTCAATTAGGTCTTTTGAAGGTTGTAACGTGGCATGGTTCACGGTTATTGAAATAAAAGGATATAAGGATCAAAGTTTATTTTAACCCACCCCTTCTTCATGATGATCTCCAATCCTATGTTTAGTTAACATAACACACACTTTACTTTTACGAGAGTTCAGCGGTGTAAGACCTTTTGAAATGACAGTCGTCTTATTTTGCTCTTCATGGATGTTGGTGACCCCTTTGATTTTGGTATGTGGCCACTGATTCTTGTTTTGTTTTGTTGAGGACTTTCATTGTCTCTTTTGATTTTTGTTTTGATCCCTAACTTTTGCATGGACCGCTTGTTGAAGCTTTAATCCATCGGGATTGCCCCAGTTTCTGCCTAAGTCTCCTTTTTTAACTTAGCGGGCTCTTTCTTTTATTCTTCTTTTGGAGAATTGTGACTGCCAAGTCATTGGTCATTGAAGAACAACCGACATAAATTTTGGATTTTGTATGGTTCCTTCGACACTTCAGGATGTGTGCGAAGAATATCATATGATTGATCCTTGTATGGGATATTTCACCTTTGTAATTCATATGTGAAGTGAGATTAACTGAACACTACCCTGCCCTAGGTTAAGCGTAAGGATTTTGTAGATCCGAAAGAAACTCCTACTTCTAGGCTCGAAGTGGTTGACTAGGGATTAACTCCTTATCTCTCCAGTGTTTGGGGATTTGAAACAATGCCTGTACATCATTAGCAGGATTTTATCCGAAAACATATAATCAGCAATTATGAGTATTTTGTTTTCGTCATCCTCCCTCCAACATTTACTAACAATAGTGCGATAAAGAAGGGGAAGTGGAAAAGTATGTGTTTGTGCTTTGCAAATGTAATATATGAGTGAATATGAAAGATTGATTCAAAGCATGCATAATCATCCCATTAATAAGACCAAATACAAATAACAATGTTTAAAGCATACAATACTTAGACAAACAAGAACAAATTACAAGCATGCGAAACAGTAAAAAAAATGGCATAATGATTGCCTTCATTCAAATCAATGGGCCTTTATCTCTTGATTCTTTGTTAGGAATTACTTTGCTTGTTCAGGCCGGTGAGAAGCTTTATCTTCGAGCGTCACTCTGCTCCGCATGCGCCGACATGGGATTTGTTGCAACATTTGGCCTAACTGGCGTGAAAGAAACTACCTTACTGTCAATCAGATCTTGAACCTTGTGCTTGAAGGCCTTGTAATTCTCCACTATGTGCCCTGGGGCACCCATATGAGACTCACAGTGAGCATTGGCATCATAGCCTGGTGGATAGGGCGGAGTCGCAAGTGTTAGCTCCTTCAAAACAATTGATCCATCCTTTAGTAGGTAGGGAAGGATCTTGCTGTATGGTACTGGCAATGGATCAAAATGTCTTTATGGCCTCCTTGCCTTCTGTTGGTTAGGTTGACGTTACGGTGGAGCACGTTGCTGTTGATTATGATGTGGCTGCTCGTAAGATGGCTGTTGATACGGCTGTTGATATGGTTGTTGATATGGTGGCTGATATGGTGTTGGGATGACAGCGAAAATCTGATGATAAGGTACAGGAACATATGGATGTGTCTTATATCCTCCTCCCCCCATTATTGCATTGGTCTGAACTTCGGGCTTCTTTGGGAGATTGGAATAGGGTTTCTTCATCCCACCTGAAGCATTGGTGGCACAAGGTAACTTTCCCTTCCTGATCTGGCTCTCAATTCGTTCTTCCACGGAGACAACCTCAGCAAAAGTTGGGAAGCTGGATCCTACCATTTTCTCCATGTTTTGGGTATGCAGAGTTCCCATAAACATATCAATCAGTTTCTTATCGAGAAGAGGAGGTTGAACACGAGCTGCAAGCTCTCTCCACCGCTGGGTGTATTCGTTGAATGACTCGTTGTTACGTTGAGTCATGTCTTGCAGCTGGGTGCGATTGGGTGCTAGATCAGTGTTGTACTGATAATGCATAAGAGAGGCTTCAACGAGATCTCTCCATGACTGGACTTGTCCTCTCTCTAGCTGCATATACCACTCCAAGGATGCCCCACTCAGGCTATCTTGGAAGTAATGAATCAAGAGTTGATCATTACTGACGTGGGAAGCCATCTTGCGATAGTAAGCTCTGAGATAAGTTCTAGGGCAGCTGATCCCTTTGTACTTGTCGAAATCAGGGACTTTAAACTTCTGTGGAATCACGAGGCATGGCACCAAGCACATATCAACGGCGTCCAAACTGGGAGTAGTGTGAACCTCCAAGGACTTGAATTTTTCCTCTAAAGCGTGGAGTCTCTCAACAGCAGGGTCTAGAAGACCTCCAACAATAGGTTTGACGGGTTATGGCATGAAGAAAGCATCATATGGATCTTCATCACCCATCATGGATCCGTGTCGAGCAGATGTAGCAGAATGCTCATGAGGGTTCACATTTTCCATTGGGATAGGAATAGGGATCGGTCCTCCCCTAGGATGGGCAGGGTTACCATCAAGGTTAGTTACTTCAGGGATGCTAAGCGATGGAGATCCCAACTGAGCAGCAACTCTCCTGGCTTCGGCGCTAGTTTCAGCATCTTTTTCCTTCTGGGCTAAGAGCAACATAGTTTCAAGCAAGCGATCCATCTTTGCCTGCATGGAGTCAATGTATGTCCTCATCGAAACCTGGTTTGCTTCAAGCTGTTCAAGTGTCATCTTGTAGTTGCGGCGTGTCTCGTACCGGTGTCGAGTAGTCAGTGTTACTGGACAAAGGGTAGAATATGGTGTAAGTTTTTGTTTCTGGACAATGGTATGCAATGCATGTTGATGATATGCAAATGCATGAAATCTTGCCATGTTTTTTTTTGCAATAAGAGTACTCAAGATCAATTACACGTCGCGTACATCAGGATAATAGGAAGAAGCATAGGTTTTCCCGATTACTTAGAAATCCCAAAGGTAGGTTCTAAAGTTATGTTTTCAAGGAAGGAACTTAGACTCACGGATCATGTTCAAAACTTCCTCGCAATAATGGGCTAGCCACATCGTGATGGGAACCTTGCACTGATCTAATCTAAGTGGGATTCTCGTATTGTTCGAACAGGGTGTAGACCCTTCGGTTCAATACTACACAATCGCCAATCACAAAAACAAAACTTGGGTTTAAGGTGAGGTTCCTAGAGTCACGGATCGTATTTAAAATTTCCCCACAATAATGGGCTAGCCACATTATGATGGAAACTCCAAACAGATCTACTCTAGGTGGAGTCTTCGTATTGTCCCAACAAGGTGTATACCCCTCGGTTCAATACTATACAACTCCTGGTTCTAAGTTTTCCTCGAAGCTTGGGTATGAAGCTTATCTCATAGCATACATCAAGCCTCATAACATAGTATCCAAACAAATTACATACAAGCAACATAATAAGATACAGAGAAGCAACACGGAAGAAAGGAATATTATTTTAACATTCATAGCAAATCTGACTAAACTAGGTTAAACTCTCTCTTGCTTGAAGCAGGGTCCCCAGCAGAGTCGCCAATCTGTCGCACCTCGAAAAATGCGATCCCTCACGATGGTCGCGGAAAAAATTAGTTCGAACAGAGTCGCCACAGAACTTTATTTATCCCAATGAAGGAATAGGAAAATATTGAAAAAACCTTTAAGAAAATAGAATAATGGTTGTCGCAACCATATTCGGATTCGGGAGTCGATTACGCAAGGGGAAGGTATTAGCACCCCTTACGTCCGTTGTACTCAACGGGAACCTTTTAGTCTGATTTCCTATTTGAATGTTAGTTGAATGTTATTCGCTTTCTTCGGGTAATTAGAATTGATAATAGATATGGATGGAAACCTCAGAAGGGAGAAAAGGGAGGTTTTTTATTAGTGTGCTCGCCAAGATCTCGCAATCTCGTGCCTACGTATCCTTATAGTGCAATAAGGAAGTTAGAGCATTTGTAGTTCGGGGACTACGATTAATTGGCGTGTTTTGTTTTATGAACGACTGTGTAGGTCGGCGTTTGTAGTTCGGGGACTACGATTAATTGGCGTACGCCATATTGATCGAATTCTCGTCGTCAAATTCAAACTGCAATCGTACAAAGTCGAAATTATTTCATATAATAAGAGGATGGGAGGCGTTTGCCTCACCATCTCTCGAATATTTGGTCGATTGGCGCTCTCCATATTGCTCAAGTTATTAACTTCTGATTAAAACACTTTAAATAAACATTGAATAAAGGAATGAGTGGCGCACGCCTTATTATTCCTTGAATAAGCAAGTGGGAGGCGTACGCCTCACTACCGTGCATATTCGACATCCGCAAACAACTTTTGATAATAATTCGAACGAAAAAGGAGTAGAAGGCGGCCGCCTCATTATTTCTTGAAAGAATTGAATGATTGGTGTGCACCATATTGCTCAATCTTTTGTCGTTCTTCTAACAAAATATCAAACACATCAAATCAAATTTCTCGCCCCCGTGCGATCGAAACCAATTCAAACAAAACATCAAACACATCAACTCAACTTGACACCCCCACGTGACCAAAACTCTTTTAAAAAGAACATTGTCAATCCTTTCTAATGCGCACCACAAACTAGTGCTTAAGCCTCCACCGAGAGTAGACAAGCCAATTTTTAGCTGTTAGAACACCGACCTACACAGTCGTTCATAAAACAAAACACGCCAATTAATCGTAGTCCCTGAACTACGAATGCTTTGAATTCCTTATTGCACTATAAGGATACATAGCCACGAGATTGCGAGATCTTGGCGAGCACACTAATAAAAAACCTCCCTTTTCTCCCTTCTGAGGTTTCCATCCATATCTATTATCAATTCTAATTACCCAAAGAAAGCGAATATCATTCAACTAACATTCAAATAGCAAATCAGACTAAAAGGTTCCCGTTGAGTACAACGAACGTAAGGGGTGCTAATACCTTCCCCTTGCGTAATCGACTCCCGAACCCGAATATGGTGGCGACGACTATTATTCTATTTTCTTAAAGGTTTTATCGATATTTCCCTATTCCTTCATTGGGATAAATAAAGTTTGGTGGCGAATCTGTTCGAACTAATTTTTTCCGCGACCATCGCGAGGGATCGCATTTTTCAAGGTGTGATAGAGACCCTTTTGGATTTAGGAATGTCACACAAGTATTTGTGGTTAGGCATTACTATCTCTGATTTGGGGTCCGAGAAGCTGAGGACCATAGAACAATTAACCCCTCTTGGCCTATTTAGGACGTAGTGTGGAGATTGTTCAAGTGTAGACTTGATAATAGTTGTTACGCGATACTACACTCAGACGAGTTTCTCTTGAGAATATTATGGGTTGATGAGTCAGTCATCCTAACCCGTAATATTCGATAGATGGAATTAAGACTATGGGAACTTTTTAGAACATGATCTACAGGTTTTTATCCTTAGTTCACTCCTTTGGGATGGTTATTACCCAGACTCCATGCTCGTGACTCACAACAAACCCTTGATTCTTGGTTGATCTAATCAAGTCTTGTCAATATCAATGGAACTTGGGTATTGATAAGGTGTAAACCATAATCCACCAAAATGGATGATTGATCTTGACAATGACTTGATTCATCCATTGACCTTTGTTTGTTTGCCTTGTGTGTGATCCCTTATTTGTGATTGTTGCATTCATGCATTCATGTGCATCATAACATTCATCACACGAAAATTTCAAGGAACTGAGGTATTATTTGCAAATATTTTCAGACCAAGTATTTTGGACGAAGGAAAATTAAGAAGTACAGTTTCAGATGTCCCGAATTAAAAGAGTTAAGAAAGCTAGCATCTTTTGTATTAGATCCCTTGGACTTCAAACAACGCCATGGGAAGCTTCTGTCTATTTTGTCTGCTGATGTGGTTGAATGACTCTTGAGTGTGTTGGTCCAATTTTATGACCCTCTCTACAGTTGCTTCACTTTTCCATATTATCAGCTCATGCCTACGTCGGAGGAGTATGCCCATCTCTTGGGAATACCTGTTTCTAACAAAGTGCCCTTTAGTGGACTGGAAGAGATTCTCATATCTCATCTTATTGCTGAAGCTCTTCACTTGAAGAAGTCTGAGATAGAGGCTCATTGGATGAAGAAAGGAGGATTATTTGGGTTGACTTCTGAGTTCCTTAGCAAGGAAGTTACTGCCTTTGCTCAAGCCGGTAGTGTGGATGCTTTTGAAGCTATCTTTGTGTTGCTCATCTATGGATTAGCTTTGTTCCCTAACGTTGACGGTTTTGTTGATGTTAACGCCATTAGAATATTCTTGATTGGGAATCCTGTGCCTACTCTGTTAGGAGATATATACTTCTCTTTGCATCTAAGGAATTCTAATGGTGGTGGAACTATTGTCTGTTGTGTTCCTCTTCTGTATAAGTGGTTTATTTTGCACTTGTCTCATACGCCTGCTTTTCTGGAGAGCGAACAATGTCTACGGTGGTCTCTGAGACTTATGTCTCTCACTAATGTTGATATAGTTTGGTATGATCCTTCATTAAGCAGTTTAGAGATTATTGATTGTTGTGGTGAATTATCTAATGTGCCTCTCATTGGTACACAAGGAGGAATTAACTACAACCCTGTTTTGGCTCGTCGTCAACTTGGGTTCCCCTTGAGAGACAAACCTAATAACACTTTGTTAGAAGGTATTTTCTATCAAGAGGGTAAAGATCCTTAACATTTGAAGCAGAAGATTATGCATGCTTGGCATAATGTGCATAGGAAAGGAAGATCTGAGCTTGGTCCATGCAATTGTGTAGCTTTGAAAGCTTACACTCTTTAGGTGAAGAAAAGAGCTTTGGAATTGAAGATGCCTTATCCTTGTGAGAGAACTATGTCTATGGTTGTGATTAAGCCATTAACTCTCCTTAACCAAGATGTAGAAGAGTTGGAAGATGCACTCTCCAAGATGAAACAAGAGAAGGATATGTGGGAAGAGCGTTTCCATGCTTTGAGCAAAAAGCATGAGGAGTTGCAGCTTGAGTCTCAGGAAAAAGATGCACTTATTGAGCTACTTGAAGACCGAGTGACAAAGAGACAGAGAGAACCAGAGATTTCATCTTCTTCTAGTATGCCTCAGTCTTCCGTCGCTTGGAAGAAGATTGTCGATCAGCTTGTCCTCGAGAAAACTCAGATGAAGGATCCTTTTTTAGACCGAGATTCGACGTATTCGAAAGAAGTACGCGCCTGCCGCCAGATCTTCTGATATTTTTGTTAGGGATCCTTAGGATGACTAGTCTCTTTTTCTCTTGTATTTTTCATTTGATTTCTGAAATTGTACTCAGTGTAATCCTTCCAATTATATAAATAAAAGAGATTTTTATGGTCATATCAAATTGTTACAATATATATACTTGCAAATAAAATAGTAAGTTCCTTGAAAATAAAATTAATCAAGCATTGCATTTCATGCATCATTTTCATAGTAGGTTTCTCTTTCGCTAGATGTCTCATTGGTGTTTCTTTTGTGCTTCAGCCAAGCTGACTCATTGATACAATACCCGTGCCAATCACTCAAAGATTATGGAGCATCTTGAACAAGAGAACAGAGACCTGAAGGATGAAATTGCCCGTCTGACTGCCATGATGGAGTCAGTCCTAGCTGCTCAAAACCAATCTTCTCCAACGCCCGAAACTCCTCCTCCTTAGAGGTCTGTCATTTCACAGGTGGTTACCTCTACTATTCCTGCAACTGCTGCTCACTTCGCACCCAACATGCCTGCCGGATTCCCGTGGGGAATGCCGCCAAACTTTGTGCCTGAAGGATTTATGCATACCTTTGCTTCTATGCCGACATCTAGCCCGGTCATGTTTGTGTCGCCGCTAGTTGTGCATACCCTGCCTCGTGTAGAAGACACCATCTATCATTTTGAGCCGTTTGAGGGCCCTGATGTGTATGAAAAGATGGATGAGATGAAAGACCAATTCCTTGAGCTGCGTAAGGAATTGAAAACTTTGAGGGGTAAGGACTTGTTTGGGAAGAGTGTTGCGGAACTGTGTTTGGTTCCAAATGTGAAGATTCCGATGAAATTCAAAGTGCATGACTTTGAAAAATACAAAGGGAATACCTGTCCACACCGTCATTTGGTGATGTACGGCAGAAAGATGTCTACTCAAACGGATTATGATCAGTTGTTGATCCATTATTTTTAAGACAGTCTGGCCGGTGCCGCTCTGAGGTGGTACATGGGATTGGATAGTGCGAGCACCCGCACATTCAACGATTTGGTCAAAGCATTCGTGAAGCAGTACAAGTATAATGTTGATATGGCTCCCGACAGAGATCAGTTGAGGTTGTTGTCTCAGAAGGATAAGGAGACATTCAAGGAGTATGCTCAACGATGGAGAGAGCTTGCTGCTCAGATTACCCCTCCTTTAGAGGAAAAGGAGATGACTAAGATTTTTATTAAGACCCTAAGCTCATTTTACTATGAGCAGATGATTGCCAGTGCCCCTAGTGACTTTATCGAAATGGTAAGCATGGGGATGAGGCTCGAAGAAGGTGTCTGAGAAGGACGGTTGTCTAGAGAGGAGGCGTCATCCAACAAGAGGTATGGCAACAATTTCACCAAGAAGAAGGAGAGTGAAGCTAATGCAGTTTCAGTTGGGAGGCAAAGGAGGCCTCACGTAAGAAGAAATCAACCACCCCGTCAACATCATCATCAAGTATCATCAGTAATTCCGGTATTTTAAACAAACCAGTCAGCACCAATTCAACAACAACAACGTCAACAACAACAACCACAACAACGAACAAACACCTACAACAACAACAATACCAACAATCATCAATAACAAAATTTTGAGAGGAATAAGGTCTCTTTCGACCCAATTCTTATGACATATGCAAAGTTATATCCGTCTTTGGTTCTCAAGAACCTGTTACAACGAAGAAATCCTCTACAAATTCCCGAACCACTTCCATGGTGGTACAAACCAGAACTCCACTGTGCTTTTCATCAAGGGGCCCCCGAACACGATATTGAGAATTGCTACCCCCTCAAGTATGAAGTTCAGAAGCTGGTAAAGAGTGGAATGATGTCCTTTAAGGACCGTGCGCCAAATGTTAAAGCTAACCCACTACCTGCCCATGGGAATTCATCTGTTAATATGGTGGACGGTTGTCCAGGGGAGTTCAAGGTATTCGATGTACGATTCATTAGAAGGTCCTTAGTGATGATGCACAAGGATATTTGCTTGGTGAGCAATTGTGAGCATGACCATGATGGTTGTGCTATATGCAGTGTTAATCCTAGAGGTTGTATGGTTGTGAAGAGGGACATCCAGCAGTTGATGGATGAAGGCTTGATTCAGATTGTTCAATCCCGTCACATAGATGATGATGTCAATGTAATAGTGCCATTATTCAAGACACCAGGGAGAGTGGTGATTTCATTTGATAGCAACAACAGTAACAACGTCAATAATAGATCGGTATAGTCGTTGGTAATATGGTTAGCGGGTCCAGTCCCATATGCATCCGATAAAGTTGTCCCATATCAGTATAATGCTACTATATGGAAAGATGGTCAAGAGGTTCCGTTACCTACGACCAGTTCTATTGTAAGCATTGCTGATGTTACTAAGGTGACCCGCAGTTGTCGTGTGTTTGGGTCGGTATTCCAAAAGAATGTGGAGGATATATCTGTTAACAAGAAGGTGGAAGTGCCTGTAGTAGAATCCGTTAGTGCTCCAAGGTGTCAGCCTGGTGAATCCAACGGCTTGAAGCCTAATGATGATGATGAGGTACTCAGACTGATCAAGAAAAGTAAATTCAGCATGGTGGAGCAATTGCTCCAAACCCCCTCAAAGATTTCAGTATTGTCTCTATTAATGAATTCAGAAGCGCACAGAGAAGCACTACAGAAAGTTCTTGAATAAGCGTATGTGGAACATGATGTTACGATGGATCAGTTTGATCATATTGTGGCTAACATCACTTCCTGTAACAATCTTAGCTTTTGTGATGAGGAACTCCCTAAGGAGAGCAGAAATCACAATCTGGCTCTACACATTTCAATGAACTGTAAGGAGGATGCTTTGGCGAATGTGTTGGTCGACACTAGTTCCTCATTGAATGTATTTCCGAAGTCGACTCTTTCTAAGTTGTCATACCAAGGAGCGCCTATGAGATATAGTGGCGTGATCGTGAAAGCTTTCGACGGCTCGTGCAAGACTGTGATTGGAGAGGTGGACCTTCCAGTGAAGATAGGTCCGAGTAACTTCCAAATTACTTTTCAAGTAATGGATATCCACACGGCCTACAATTGTCTATTAGGAAGGCCATGGATCCACGAGGCGGGAGCTGTTACCTCCATGTTGCATCAAAAGCTCAAATTTGTCAAGAATGGGAAGCTTGTTATTATTGGCGGGGAAAAGGCGTTGTTGGTCAGCCACCTGTCATCTTTCTCTTATGTTGAAGTTGAGGATGAGGTTGGAACTCCGTTCCAAGCCTTATCTATTGCTGAAGAAAAGAGAGTTGGGGCACCCATGTCCTCATTCAAAGATGCATTAAAGATTGTTGAAAAGGGTCAGTCAGATCGGTGGGGGCAGATGGTAGAGGTCTCCGACAATAAGAGTAGAGTCGGTTTGGGTTTCCAACAGGGTTCATCCATATTCAGATCTGAAGATGTACAACTCAGCTTCCGTAGCGGAGGGTTCATTCATGGTAATGAACAACCCTTAGCTTCCGTGCTAGAGGATGACGAAGAGGAAGACTGCACCAATTTTGTGACGCATAGAAAAGCTTGCAACAATTGGACTGCTGTTGATATTCATGTTATTATGCATCAATCTAAGTAATTGCTTTTATTTATTTTTGAAAATCCTTTTGATATGCCTAAGGGAGAAGTGAACATTGTTTGGGCATTTAAATTTGATCATCAATGAAATATAATTCTATTAATCCATATCTATGATGTTTTGTTTTTACTTTTTGCTTTATTCTGAAAATGGTAATCACAAAAAACATAATAAATATAATTATCCATCTGCATAATATTTGGTCACAAATTCACTTCTCTAAAATCAAAATATCAAATCATTATGCAGGTTGGCTTTTAACCCCATTGAATACAATGATCCTTCTCCTTCCCCAAATTTTGAATTCCCTGTGTTTAAGGATAAGGAGGAAAGTGATGAAGAAGTGAGTGATGAATTGTCTCGTCTTCTTGAGCATGAAGGAAAACCCATTCAGTCGTTCGAAGAGCAGATTGAGCTAGTTAACTTGGGTTCTGAGGATGATGTGAAGGAAGTCAAGATTGGGTCTCAATTGTGTCCTGATGTTAAGAAGGGGTTGATTGATCTTCTTCGAGAACATTCAGGTCTGTTTGCTTGGTCCTATCAAGACATGCCTGGTTTAGATTATGAGATTGTGGAGCATAGATTATCGTTGAAGCCAGAATGCCCGCCAGTCAAGCAGAAGTTGAGAAGAACTCATCCTGATATGGCAGTGAAGATCAAAGAAGAAGTGCAAAAGCAAATTCATGTCGGTTTCCTTGTGACTGCTGAGTATCCGCAATAGGTGGCTAATATTGTGCATGTGCCGAAGAAGGATGGAAAAGTCTGTATGTGTATTGATTATAGAGATTTAAATAAAGCCAGTCCGAAAGATGATTTCCCTCTGCCACACATTGATATGTTGGTAGACAATACAGCTAAATTCAAAGTCTTTTCATTTATGGACGGATTTTCCGGATATAATCAAATCAAGATGGCACCCGAAGATATGGAGAAGACCACATTCATTACACCTTGGGGAACATTCTGTTATAGAGTGATGTCTTTTGGTTTGAAGAATGCTGGTGCAACTTACCAAAGAGCAATGACTACTCTTTTTCATGATATGATGCATAAAGAGATTGAGGTCTATGTTGATGATATGATTGCTAAATCCATTAATGAAGAGGAACGTGTTGAGCATTTGTTGAAGCTATTCCAGCATTTGAGGAAGTATAAACTCCGCTTGAATCCCAATAAGTGTACTTTTGGTGTTCGTTCTGGTAAGTTGTTGGGCTGTATTGTCAGCGAGAAGGGTATTGAAGTTGATCATGCCAAGGTCAAAGCAATACAAGAAATGCCTGCGCCCAAAACTGAGAAGCAAGTCAGAGGTTTTCTAGGCCGCTTGAATTATATCTCAAGATTCATTTCACACATGACTGCCACATGTGAGCCTATATTCAAGCTTCTTCGGAAAGATCAATCTTGTGATTGGACCGAGGATTTCCAGAAAGCTTTTAACAGTATCAAAGAATATTTGCTTGAACCTCCGATTCTGTCTCCACCTGTTGAAGGAAGACCATTGATCATGTATTTGACTGTGCTTGAAGAGAGTATGGGTTGTGTTCTAGGTTAGCAAGATGAGACTGGAAAGAAAGAATTTGCTATCTACTACCTCAGTAGGAAATTCACCGACTGTGAGACTCGGTATTCTATGCTTGAGAAGACTTATTGCGCATTGGCTTGGGCTGCTAAGCGTCTGCGTCAGTATATGTTGAATCATACCACTTGGTTGATATCCAAAATGGATCCAATCAAGTATATATTTGAGAAACCTGCTTTAACTGGGAGGATTACCGGTCTCAGAAAGCTATCAAAGGTAGTATCTTGGCTGATCATTTGGCTCACCAACCAAACGAAGATTACCAGTCAGTGCAGTATGATTTTCCTGATGAAGAGATCTTGTACTTGAAAATGAAAGATTGTGATGAACCATTGCTTGAAGAAGGGCCATAACCTGGTTCCCGTTGGGGCATGGTATTTGATGAAGCTGTCAATCAATATGGAAATGGCGTTGGGGCAGTGATTATTACTCCTCAACACACATTTTCCATTTACAGCTAGATTGACTTTCAAGTGTACAAATAATATGGCTGAGTATGAAGCTTGCATTATGGGGCTTAAAGAGGCCATTGATCTCAGAATCAAGTATTTAGACGTCTATGGAGATTCAACTTTGGTTGTAAATCAAATCAAAGGTGAATGGGAGACGAATCAACCCGGTTTGATACCATATAGAGATTATGCGAGGAGGATTTCAACTTTCTTTACAAAGGTTGAGTTTCATCATATCCCTCGAGATGAAAATCGGATGGCAGATGCTCTTGCAACATTGGCTTCAATGATCGTAGTGAAATATTGGAATGAGGTTCCCAATTTAACTGTGATGCGTCATGATAGGCCAGCTCATGTGTTTGTTGTTGAAGAGATCAAAGACAAAAAGCCATGGTATTATGACATCAAATGTTTCCTCCAAAGTCAGATTTACCCGTCTGGGGCATCTTTGAAAGATAAGAAGACTTTGAGAAGATTAGCCGGAAATTTTTACCTGAATGGTGATGTTTTGCACAAAAGAAACTTCGATATGGTTCTGCTCAGATGCGTGGATAGACACAAAGCAGACTTCTTGATGACTGAAGTCCATGAAGGTTCCTTTGGTACTCATTCTAATGGACATGCAATGGCGAAGAAGATGTTGCGAGCAGGTTACTATTGGCTGACAATGGAATCTGACTGTTGCAAGCTTGTGAAGAAATTCCGCAAGTGTCAAATATATGGATATAAGATTCATGTTCCTCCGATACTGTTGAACGTCGTTTCCTCTCCATGGCCCTTCTCCATGTGGGGAATTGATATGATTGGCATGATCGAGCCCAAAGCTTCGAATGGACATCATTTCATTTTGGTGGCTATTGACTACTTCACAAAATGGGTTGAAGCGGCATCGTATGCAAATGTAACCAAGCAAGTAGTTGTGAGGTTTATCAAGAATCAAATTATATGCCGTTATGGTGTGCCAAGTAAGATCATTACTGATAATGGATCGAACTTGAACAATAATATGGTGGAAGCTCTTTGCAAAGGCTTTAAGATTGCACATCATAATTCTTCTCCTTATAGACCTTAGATGAACGGGGATGTTGAAGCTGAAAACAAGAACATCAAGAAGATCATCCCGAAGATGGTTGTGACATACAAAGATTGGCATGAGATGCTCCCATTTGCTTTGCACGAATATCATACATCCATCCGCACTTCAACAGGGGAAACCCCCTTCTCTCTTATATATGGTATGGAAGTTGTGCTCCCCGTAGAGGTTGAGATCCCATCATTGCGTGTGCTAATGGGAGCCAAGTTGACTGAAGCTGAATGGTGTCAGACCAAGTATGACCAGTTGAATTTGATTGAAGAGAAGAGATTAACTACCATGTGTCATGGTCAGTTATATCAGCAGAGAATGAAGAAAGCATTTGATAAGAAGGTCAGACCTTGCATATTCAGATAAGGTGACCTTGTGCTCAAGAAGATCTTATCTTTCAAACCAGATTCTAGTGGTAAATGGACTCCTAATTATGAAGGCCCATACGTTGTTAAGAGAGCCTTTTCAGGTGATGCTTTGATCCTTACAACTATGGATGGTGAAGAGTTCACTCGTCTTGTGAACGCAGATGCAGTCAAGAAATACTTCGCCTAAAAAGAAAAGAACAACTCGCTAAGTTGAAAACCCGAAAGGGCGGCTTAGGCAAAAATGAGTGTCTCGGTGGATCGAAAACCTGAAAAGGCGATCCAGGCAAAAGTTAGAGACATAAAACAGAAAGAATTATCCCGATAAATTGAGTACCCCACATTGGGGAAATTTATGAAAAAATCAGGGATTATGGAAAGTAACTGTATCCCACTGATCTTCAGTCTTGAAGACGTTTTTTAGCACAACGGTCGGTTTTGATTCATCGTCCCCAGTAGCAGTCAAGAGCATAATGGATATTAAGAATTGGTAGAAGGATTAGTGATCATTGTATTCAATGTACCCCTTTTCCATGTAAATTACCATTTTCAACTTTGTAAAGATCTATGGAGTCTTGTCATTTACAGACTACCATTCTATTAAATAAAGTTGAGCTTTTATGCAATTGTTTCTACTCTTGTTTAATTCAGCCAAATAGTTTTAAATTTTATTATGATCATTTTGAAAATTAAAATTTTAATCAAAATCATATTTTCTTAAACATATAAAAGCATTAATTTTAGGAAATCAATTTCATTTAAAAGGAGTATCAACAACGGTTCGAAAGTAGTAAGCCCTAAGTGTGGAGCATTATTGATTCTCCCCAAGCAGTAAGCATGATTTCTCTTTCATCCCCGACAGCATTGATCAACACTCAGTGTTCGTTGATTTCTCCAGACTGTTATTTCTCCGTCGTCCCTAGCTGAGTTGGTTGATTATTCCCCAGCCAAATTTATATTTGGTCTCCAGCAGAGTTCGAACATTTCGTTGCAGCAGTACGCATGGTTCTAGCCAGTGGCGGAACTGAGGGGGGACGTAGGAAGGTCACGGCCACCCCTCAAATTTTTATTTATTTTTAATTCATATATATTAAATTACTAAAACATCGTTATTTTAAATTAAAATTAATTTTTATTTTTTCTTTTTCATTCAAAGTTAGGTTAAAATACAGATAAGGTAAAAAGCTCCTACCTTTCCTTTCTTTCTCATATGGGTTTGCTACCGGCACCGGAATCTGAACAGATTAAAGTGATCGGCATCTAACAGGTAAAAAACTTTATTCATTCTTCTTTTATAAAAAGTAACAAATTAAAGTGATTGCTTGATTTGTGTTTTTGAGATTTTTAGGGTTCTTCTTTCTTGATGTGTTAAAATAATCTATATGAGGTTTATTAAGCCAATTCATAACACTGTAATTTACAAATATAGTTATACACTGTAATAAGGTTTATTTAATCATTGTTGCTGCTAATTTCTAATAGTGAAGTTACCGGTATTTGAAAACGGATTAAAGTTGATTAATTAAGTTTATTAATTTTTTTCTCTTTTAATTTTTATGTTCTCTAAATTGATTTTTGGATCTGATATGATATTATAGGAAGAGTAAAGATGAATAATAGGAAAATTGATTCTTTTTTCAAAAGGAAAGCATGTGAAATTGAAAGAGAAGAGAGAGATGAAGAAATTATAATCCCGACATCCGAATCTGAAACAGTTCTTGAGAATCCAACAATTGAAAAGTATCATGGTTTTGAAAATTCTTTGGAACGCGATCCTGGAAAGCGTCCTCCGATTTGGCAATATCCACCAAATCAAGTGGATGCAATACGAAGAGCTTATCTAAAATGGGGTCCATATCAAATTCATTTAGAAAACTATCCTTTGTCCGAAAACGAGGATCATCCGAGAAGGTTTCAACATACTTGGTTTAGCATATTTCCATCATGGTTAGAATATTCACCATCTGAAGATGCCGCATATTGCTTACCATGTTACGTTTTTAGCAAAAAACTAAGTGGACGTCCCAGATCACTTGTCTTTATTTCTATGGGTTTTAGAAATTGGAAGAAAGTTAGGAATGGAAAACATTGTTCCTTTCTTAAACACATAGGGAAGGATCCTTGCTCACCACACAACAATGCAATGAAAGCTTGTCAAGACTTGTTGAATCAAGATGGTCATATTAGAAATGTTATTCAAGTGCAAAGTTCAAGTCAAAGAATGAATAATCGGTTACGACTCAAGACTTCAATTGACACTGTTCGTTGGTTAACACTACAAGCTTGTGCTTTTAGGGGTCACGACGAAAGTAGCAAATCAAGAAATCAAGGTAACTTTCTTGAGTTATTGAAACTTTTAGCATCCTACAATGATGAAGTTGCAAAAGTTGTGTTGGAAAATGCTCCACAAAATTTCAAGTATACTTCACATCAAATTCAAAAAGAGCTCTTCATAAACCTCAATCTCTTCATGAATCATGTTGTGAAAGAGAGTCACCATGGCACGTTGATATGTTTCCCCAACGTTCTTTAATCCAAACGACATTACTTTGTAACAAAAAGTGCCCCAAGGGGTAAGAACGTGGTTTTCTCCATGTCCTCGGGATCCATTTTAATTTGGTTGTATCCAGAGAAGCCATCCATAAAGGAAAATACGGAGAACTGAGCTGTGTTATTCACCATTACATCGATGTGAGGTAATGGGAAATCGTCTTTAGGACTGGCTCTGTTTAAGTCTCGGTAGTCTACGCACATGCGGACCTTCCCATCTTTCTTCGGTACCGATACAATGTTGGCAACCCATTGTGGGTACTTGGCGACTTCCAGGAAACCAACGTCAAACTGCTTTCTCACCTCTTCTCTGATCTTGAGAGCCATATCTGGTCGAGGTCTTCTTAGTTTTTGTTTGACGGTAGAGCATTCTTCTTTAAGCGGAAGCTTGTGGGTCACGGTATCAGTATCTAATCCGGGCATGTCTTGGTATGACTATGCAAACACGTTGTCATATTCGTGGAGAAGCTTTATCAATCTTGTCTTCACTGCATCTTGAAGCGCGACGTCTACCCTTACTTCTCTCTTGTCTTCTTCTATTCCCAGATTGATAACTTCAACGTCCTCCTGGTGTGGTTGAATGACCTTCTCTTCTTGTCTGAGTAATCTGGCCAACTCCTCAGGGAGTTCGCAATCCTCCCCCACCTCGTCTTCAACTTGGTAGATTGGACAATCAAAATCATATTGGACCTTAGCAGTGTCGTTATCAATGGTCTCGGTGGTGTTTCTGCATGTTATAATTTATGCAGTTTATTTAGAAAGTGTGTGCATAAAAATTGATGTCATTTTTGTAATAATAAAAAAATGAAAGGAAAGGAACAAAAATTTGGATGCAAATTGCCATTTCATTAATGATATAAAAAATCTTGAAAAAGATAAAGGAGGCCCTACAACACGCCACTGTGCCTTGGGCAGAGCACAAGGTTTTGTCTAAAATAATAGAATTACTTTTGAAAATTTTGGGGAACTTCCACAGCCTTCCAGTTTGTCAGCTCTTCATTAGGTGCGGCTTATCACATCCAGCTAGACACCCCCTCTTCGCGATCTTTATCACTAATCATCGCCACCTGTTTTCCAAAAATGTGGCCAGCGCTGGTGAACGTGTCTTTTACAGAAGGAATCTTCTCTTTGTCATGTTGGTTACCGGCTTTATTTGATGACGGGTCATACCCCAAGCCAAACTTGTCTCGTTTCTCTTTCACTTCCACCACTTTTCCCTAGTCTTAAGCATTTTCACTTTCCATAACAGCCTTAGCTTCTTGCCATGAGGCCATGGATGGTCCTGATTTCGGGGTCTCCAATGTCTGTTGGATGGCCATCATATTTACCACTTCCAAGGATTGGAATGGTGTCTCAGTTATCTCGCCATCCACCTCAATATACCGGAAAGATGTCAAGTGGCTAACCAAGATATCCTCCTCCCCTCCAATCACAATCATTTTGTCATTTGTAATGAATTTTAGCTTTTGATGTAGAGTAGAGGTGACAACGCGTGCGGAGTGGATCCAGGGTCTCCCAAGTAGGCAACTATAACCGGGATGTATGTCCATAATCTGGAACGTGATATTAAAAATAGTTGGACCTATCTTGGTTGGTAAGTCAACCTCTCCTATCACTACTCGCCTTGAGCCATCAAATGCCTTTACGAATAGGGTGTTGGGCTTCATACTTATCCCTTCCATTGGCAACTTTATCAAAGTTGTCTTCGGCATGACGTTCAGTGAGGAACCTGTGTCCACTAATACCCTGGATAGTATAGTGTCTATGCATTTCAGGGAGATATGTAGGGCCTTGTTATGGTTCTTTCCCTCGACTGGCAGTTCATCATCGTTAAAACCCAAAAAATTTCCAGTGGTCACACAAGCTATCACATCGTCAAACTGTTCTATTGTTATGTCTTTCGTGATATACGCGACGCTCAATACTTTCAACAAGGAGTTCCTGTGTGCTTCTGAGTTGAGTAATAAAGATAACATGGAGATTTTTGAAGGTGTTTGATTCATTTGGTCTACCACTTTATAATCACTCTTCTTGATTATCCTCAGAAATTCCTCGGCCTCTTCACGAGTGACTGCAGCTTTAGGAGACAGGTGTATGTCTTACATTTCTTGATTAGGGACGAGGATCTGGACAACAGCTTCCTTCCCTTTAGTTTTTGCAGAAGTATCAGCAGTTCTTGGCGCGAACACTCGGCCACTACATGTCATTCCTGTCGGCCCCACAATTTAGGTGATGTTTGGTTCGTTGATCATCAAAGGTTGGTCTTCCTGTCCTTGCTTAAAAGCTCTGGGCTGATATATCCACGGGACCGCTTTCTCATCTTCATACGCGAACGGTGCTGGAAACTCTATCCCCAATGGGCTTATAGGTATTTCCACATTAACCTCATCATAAGGGATGTCCACCCAGGCTATCTCTTCCTGGCGCTTGCTATTGACACGGAAATTTATCTGTAACTCGCCTTGATCTAGCATTTGTTGTATAAAATTTCTCAACTTTTTATTGTTCTCTTCAGCAACTAGCTCCTTCGGGATTAGACCACTCTTCATCAATTGTGCTCCTATCCTGGCGATAGGGGTTTGAATCTCTTCAACCTTACGGATCAATTTACCTTGATCACTCTCCTCAATGGCACTGACGGAAGCATCCTTATGTGTTGGCATGGGATTGGTGTTCACGTTCGGGCGTCTCAGAGTGAAGGAGACAGCCTTTGCTTCGATCAAGTCTTGTACCCAATTTTGAAATGTGAAGCAGTTCTCCAAGGTATGACCAGGTGCTCCCATGTGAAACTCACAATGGGCGTTAGCATCGTATCCGGATGGATATGGAAAAAGAGTCGGTTTTAACTCCCTCAATGTCAAAAGGCCCTCCTTTTGCAGATATGGGAATATCTGGCTATAAGGTACTGGTAGAGGATCAAGTTGCCTTCTTGGAGGCCTTGGCTTGAATTGTCTTGGTGGCGCGGTGTTTTGCTGTTGACGATGTTGTTGATGTTGTGGTTGATACACTTGTTATTGCTGCATTGGCTGTTGATAAGGTATGGGTACCACGGCGGCGACTTGGCCATATGAAGCATGTTGTTTCCCCTTATAGCCTCTGGATATAGCATTCATTTCACCTTCTCTCTTCTTCGGGAAGCCTCCAGAATATTTTTTCGGTGCACTAGGGGCTACCACAGCTCCTGGAATCTTTCCATCCCTCAACCATTTCTCTATGCGATCTCCAATTGTGACTAGATGTGCAAAGTCGGACGATACACTACTCACTAATCTATCAAAGAATGGGTCCTTCAAGGTGTCCAAAAATATTCAGGTCATTTCCTTTTCAGACAATGGTGGTTCTACCTGAGCAGCCAACTCTCTCATCGTTGGGCGTATTCTTTAAATGACTCATTTTATTTCATGGCCATCCCTTGTAACTGCATTCGATCGGGTGTCATATCTAAATTATATTTGTACTGACGAAGAAATGTGTCAGCCAAATCCTCCCAGCTTTGAATCCTCCCCTGCTCTAAGCTCATGTACCATCTCAGAGATGTTCCACTTAGATTGTCTTGGAAATAGTGTACAAGTAGTTTGTCGTTTTCGGTATGAGCAACCATTTTCCTGAAGTACATTACCAGGTGACTTCTTGGGCAAGTTTGTCCTTTGTATTTCTCGAAATCAGGAGTTTTAAATTTAGCCGGGATGACTAAATTTGATACCAAACGCATGTTCATGGCAGAAGCGCCGAAGATATTATTCCCCTTTATAGCTTTGATCTTCTTTTCTAGGGTACGGAGCCTATCTGCAGCAGGATATGGAAGTATCTTAGGCTTTGGTTGATCAGGCACATAGAAAGCGTCGTACTGGTCATCTCCAATTTCGGATCCATGATGAGTAGACGCATCAGAAGGCTATGCACGATCCCCATCTCATTTGCCTCATACCGGTATCTGAACCAGTCTCTTCTTGGTGGGGACGAAACTCTCGTCTTGGGGGTTCAAACCTGGTGTGCTATCATTCCTTTTTGCCCTAGCTTCTTCATCCTCAATCCTCTCTCTTTGGGCAATTGCGAGCATTGTCTCCAACAGTTGATCCATTTTCTCTTGGATCATATTGATGTTTGTCCTCATGGTAAATTGGTTAGCCTCGACTTGCTCTAACGTCATCTTGTAGTTGCTTCGCGTCTCGTATCGGTGTTAATTAGTCAGCGTGGCTGGATAAAGGGTAAAAAGGTTGGGTACGTTTTTTTTTGAATTTTTATGAAGCATGATGCATAATGAATATGCGAATGTTATGCATATTTTATTTTCAGGGAATCGTTCGAGTTCCATTAGTTGTTAGTAATTCGAAGAAACAAGAAATACTTAGAATAGCAATAATGGAGTAATTTTTAAACGTCATTCATTTAAGTACATAACCTAGAGGTCCAAAAAGGCCCTAGTTCAAAATACATTGTCATAGGAAAATTAAACTGCACGCTTTCTGGCTTGGAGCTCTTCTACTTCTTCCTTGAATCTCTTCAGCAACCCTCTACAGAGCAAAATGAAACTGATTATGGCCGGAGGAGTGCTATCTTTCTTCAACTCTTCAATTGCGTCTCTTAACTTCCATGGTAATTCTTTAACTGCCCAATTACAGAACCCTACTAGCCCATCGAGCTTTGCACGGAATTTATCCCTATCTCCTTGCAAAAAGTCTATGGTCTTCTTAAAGGATTCATAATCTTCAATCACATACTCTCGCTCCTTCAACCATATGGAGCTTTCTTGGTGTAATGACTCTAGCTGGTTCTTCCAATAGCTGGCAGACTCTTTTGTGTCTCTTACTTCTCGATACTTCTCCTCCCATATCATGGGTGAAACCCTAGAAGCTTCGGTGGATATATTCTTGAGTCGGCGTTCCTGATCTACTTCAGCCTTTGCATGATGAACAAAAATGGTGAGTTCTTTTATCTGAGCCACAAGTGTATCTCTTATCGTCTTGTTTTCCTTCGTGGCTAGATGCCACCAACACTCATTGTCTTGACATTCTTTCTGGGCTCGTCGTAATTGACCCTTAAGAGTATCTAGGCAATGGTCAGCTTGTTCTAGTCCCACTTTGATCTTTTTCCTCTTATGCTCATCTTTGTTGAACTTTTCCACATGTGCTTGAAGCTGTGCATCCTTTCTCTCAAGCTCCTACTTCATGGTGTTTTTATCATTGATGATTTGTTGGAGTTTTATCTTCAACCCTTCATTATCTTTTTCTAGCTTTGCCATGGTAGTTTTGAGTTCCTCCACTTCTTCAATAGGGACATGGGTGAGCTTAGCTTTAAGAAGATGTACAGGCGTCCGAATGACGAATGGAATTTTGATCATCTCCACCCTTTCCTTTACCCAATGAAAATATGGTTCTTTTGTAATCCCATTTGCTCTCCCTAAATCAGTTTTCCCTTTTCGATTGACATTCTTCCAAGCCTCTCTGATTCGTTGGAACAAGCTAGGATTCTCAACCCCAAAGTCAAGCAACAAGAAAGCTTCCAAAGACCTTTCCTCTGGAGGGCCTTCCATTGGGTAGCCAAGTTATCTTAGTGATAGAATCAGGTTAGAATTTACGCATCCTTGAGTTCCAATAAGTGGTAGATTAGGGAAATCTCCACAGCTGAATATGATGTCCATGTTGATGTATTCCTTGGAATACCAAGAAATATCTTTGGATCGGAGTGATCCCAATCTCTGAGGCCAACTAACATCTGTCTGTTCTACCCAAACAACTGTCTTTGAAAGATGCTCAAGAAACCATTGATATAGTAAAGGAGCACAACAAGAAATCATTCCCTTCTTTTTGGTATACCTATGGCTCATGTAATAGTAAACATCAGCTAACAAGGTGGGTATTGGGTTTCCAGTAAGGAAAACGCAAATAGCATCCATGTCTATGAAACCACCCATATTTGGGAACAGGACGATGCCATAGATGGCCAATGCAATAGCAGAGTAACAAGCGTCCCAACTTTCTGCTTTTTGTAAGGTATGAGCTCTTTCCAAGAGAAAACTTAGCGAAAATCCTTTGGTATTCCCTTTGGTCTCCAGGTTAGCCTCTACTTCCTTTGCATCCATGTGAAGCATGCTAGCAATGATCTCAAGGGGCAAAGATTCATCTATCCCATCAAATAATGGCCTGTTCTTCATAGGAATCCTAACAAGACGCTCGAATTCTTCCAACGTTGGTGCTAGCTGGAAGTCTTGGAATGTGAAGCATCTTAAAGGTAGGTCATAGAATTGGGCCAAAGTGACTAAAGTTGTATAGTCCACTCGTTAGTTGAGGATGCTGAGCAGATTGCCATAGTTCTTCCCAAAGTTGATTCTGTACACCGGGTGCATCTGAGAGACCAAGTCACCTAAGCTCCTTAGATCAGGATCTTTGAACTTGAAAGAGTAAATGTTTCTTTTGCTTGATTCCATGTTTTTTGAATTCCTGCAACTTATGACACTCAGATTCCTTGGAAATAAAATAATATGAATGTCATGATATGAATGATGTTATGCATGCCACGGGTAGGTCAACATACAGGCCGTGAGAGTGGGTATCTTTGGTTACTAAACAAAACCCTTTTGGGATGATGCTAAAGTTAAGAGGTTCCCAAAGTCATCAATCGCTATCTATGAAGGTTATTGCCATGACGAAAGCTCATCCTCCAATAACATCCCCAAAAATAATCTCTTCTAGGTGAGGCATTCGTATGGTCCCAAAGAGGAAGACTCCTAGTGGGTCCATACTACACAACTCTCGAGTCCAAGGTTCTAATAAGGTTCTCAGAGTCATAGGTCGAGGTTGGGAATACTACTGTAAGGTAGTAATATGCCCAAGGGATCTCATCTGATTGGGGCTTTCATATTAACCCAATAAGTTTGGGACTTTTTAGGTGAATACTACATAACCACTGTATATAATGGGTTAAAAGGTCCCTAAAGTCATAGATCCAACTTGAGAATACTATCGTCGTGACGAAAACTCGTCGGGCAATAATATCTCAAGAGAATCTCCTCTAGGCGGGGTCTTCGTATCTTCCCAACAAGGAAGACTCCTTGTGGGCGTCCACTATGCAACCACCAACTTAATCTTACGGTTTTTCTCAGACTCGGGTGGAGAGCCTATCTCACAAAGTATCACCAACCAGAGAACCCCAATAATACATAGTCAATAAAAACACCAGACAATATTTATGACATTATAATAATAACAGAATAAATAACAAACAAATAAACAAAATTAACACACAATACATCAACTGAACTAAATTAGGCCACACTCTCTTTCGCTTGGAGCTAGTCCCCAGCAGAGTCGCCATCTGTCGCATCTCGAAAAATACGATTCCTCGCGATGGTCGCGGAAAAATTTACGTTCGGACAGAGTCGCCACCGAACTTTATTTATCCCAATGAAGGAATAGGAAAATATCGATAAAACCTTTAGGAAATGGAATAATGGTCGTCGCAACCATATTCGGGTTCGGGAGTGGATTACGCAAGAGGAAGGTATTAGCACCCCTTGCGTCCGTTGTACTCAACGGGAACCTTTTAGTTCTAATTTGTGTTTCGAGTGTTAATTTATGTTTGTTTGTTATCTTTGGGTTATAAAATATTGAAAATATAAATGGATGAGAACCTCGGAAAGGAGAAATGAGAGGTTTTTTATTAGTGTGCTCGCGAAGATACAGCAATCTCCTGCCTACATATCCTTATGGTGCAATAAGGAAGTTATGTCTTTTGTGCAAAGCATTAACCTGTTCAATTCATCAATTTATTTTCTAGCTTTTGAAGTGCTTATTGAAAAGACTTTTGACTTGAGTTATTTTCCTTGGAGGTTACAAAGGTGAAACAACCCTTATTTTGGGAAGAAATCTGCGTCAGCTCTATGAGGCAATTGGATTTTGGGTGCTTTGACTCAAACGACGGTTTTGGCAATGGCTTGATTTTGGGGCGCTGGTTTCTAAGAACTCTGTTCCCAACAGTTGGATTTGTAGCAACTTTAATTATTTAAGTTTAAACTTTAAGATATAATATTTTGTACTTTGGATAATTATGTATAATGCCTTTTGGACTGCTTGTAACATATGTATGGTTCTAATCTTAAAACCTTATTTGTGTAATTAATTATAATGTTCAAACTTTAGAGTAATGCCTTGCTGAAAATTTATTTGGGCCACAATGAAATACCAATGGACATTCACGAATGGTTGCCTTCTAATTATGTTTATTATTTGCTTAAATGATCATCAAAGGAGCAACACGAAATGCGCATCATAAGAAATAAAAACCCAATTTCAACCAAAATGAGCCTTAAATTGTTGTCCATCACCATAGTCTCTTCCAACAATTAACCTTAGCTTAAAACAAATACATGTTTAAAAAATGCAACTTGAATTTAGATATTTATGAAGGATTGAGACTTTGGCATAAATATTTGGGATGTGAAAATGAGCTAATAACAAGTGATCATAAAAAAATAATCATGACTCTTAATACTTACTAATAAGAAAATGGACTTTGGATTAGTAATGTAAAAAGATTTGAACCACACTTTGCAATATTAATTATGGTCATGTTGATGTGAATGAGCCTCTTTTTTTTAAAACCAAAAGATCTTATGGATAAACCAAAATGGGCCTTGTTAACCAATAAGTCCCAAAATGCGCATATCATCCCATGCTTTAGTAATAGCAATAAGAGACAAATGCAACAGATGTTTTCTTGAGTCATGTACAAGGATCTTAACAGATGAAATGCTACTGAAAATTTGATGTCACTGAGGGTTTAGAATAATCATGTGAGTTTTGAATGTGTCTTTAGAAATGATGGGGAGTTTGGAGTAGCTTAGGGTTGAGAAACCCTAAGACAGAGTTTATGCCTTATAACATCTGGTAGTGAATGCTGGTGAAAGATTTTTCTTACCCGGACAAAATTGGGGTATGACAATTCCAAGTCAAACTTGATGAACAAGACTCAATCATACTAATCAAATTTTCTCTTATTCTTCACTCTTCACTGGAGTGAATCAACCAACATTGATCGCAAGATTGTATCGTTGCACAATGATGATGAGACCAAGAAAATAAAGTTGAATTGGGGAAAGAAAAGGGTTAGGGTTTTATCGAGAGAGGGAAGAAGATGAATTGACTCTACAGAGTTTTTCTCTACACAAAAATTGTGATTCTTTATTCCTTTTGCAACTGCAAAATTCAAGTGTTTACAATAATAGGGGTTACTCCCTATTTATAGATTTTGGGTTTGTTTTCTTCTCAAGCAAGACCCAAAACTAACCTAACTAACTCAGTTAAACAAATAAATAAAGCTAAGTCTAATATTATTATCGAGATACTCTTCGATATTTCGACACCTAGGTGATTAGACACTTCCTTGCTTCTGTTGAGCAACCTGCTCCGACACGAGGAATTAAAATTTAACAAACCACTTAATACATTGTGTCTAAGCTATCTACATTCATCATAGACCTTAAATTCTTAAACACTTCGACCTGCAGTACTTTTGTCATGATGTCTGCAATCTGATTCTTAGTTCTGTAGTGTTCCATGTTCAACTTCACTTTGCTACCTGCTCTCGAAGGTAATGGAACTTCATTTTAATGTGCTTGCTTCGTCCATGCGCTGTCGGATTCTTTGCCGAATTGATAGCAGACATGTTGTCGATCTTCATGGTAATTGCTTCGTGATTCTTCCCTGTAATCTCTTTGACCAAATTCACCACCCACATTGCTTGACATGAACAAAGAGAAGCAACTATGTACTCTGTTTCACACGACGACAGTGCTACTACTATTTTCTTTCTCGAACTCCAAGTAACTGGTGCATCATCTAGCATAAACACATAGACAACTGTGGATTTTCTATCCTCAACATCACTACACCAAGTTGAGTCGGTGTATCTCACTAGCTTGCATTCTTTTCCTTCATCAACTGTAGGAAATAAAATTCTATAGTCGAGAGTTCCTTTTAGATATCTTAGTATCCTATTCGTCACTGGTAGGTATGATACCATTCGCTTCTGCATGAATCTACTCACCATACCTACAATGTATGCTAGATCATACCTTATGTGACAAAAGTATCGAAGTCATCCAATGAGTCTTCTGTACTGCGTTGGATCGACATCATCTTCATCTGTGTATTTTGAAAGTTGCAATCTGGGCTCAACTGGATTCGAAGTTGGGTTGCAATCTTGCATCTCAAATCTTTTGAGTATTTTACATACATATCTTTTTTGGTGTATCATGAAGCCTTTATCACTCTTGTAGAATTCGATGCCAAGGAAATATGAGAGATTTCCCAAGTCTAGCATTTCAAACTCCTCACTTAGGTTATGTTTGAAATCTTCGATCTTATTCTTGCAACTTCATGTTATTAACAGGTCATCGACATAGAGACATAATATAAGAAATTCACTTTTACTTCTTATTACATATACTCCATTTTCAGTTGTGCACTTCACAAATTCATTTTCCCTTAGGAAACTATCTATCTTCTTATTCCAGGCTCTTAGAGCTTGCTTAAGTTCATACATGGCTTTATGCAGCATGTATACCTTTCTTTCTTCGCCTTGTTTCACAAACCCAACTGGTTGTACAACATACACTTCTTCATCTAAGGGGTCATTCAGGAATGCACATTTTACATTCATATGACATATGTGCCAGTTGTTCGTGTTTACTAGACCAACAACCAACCTGATTGTTTGGATCCTAGCAACAAGTGCAAAAACTTCATCGAAGTCGATTCCTTCCTTCTAAAGAAACCTTTCACTGCAAGTCTTGCCTTGTGTCAAGTAACCTCGCCTTTTGGATTCAACTTCACCTTGTATACCCACTTCACATGGATTTCCTTCTTGTCTTGAGGCAATTCGACAAGTGACCAGGTGTTGTTGTCTTCGATGGACTTCAGTTCCCCATTCATTGCTTTCACCCACTTCGAATCCTTCAATTCTTCAGCTACATTGAATGGTTCGACATCTGCATAAAAAGCATAGTGTACCAAATCACCTTCATCATCGATCATATCATTTGATGTAATCACATGCTCTTACAACCATGCAGGCACGTGTCTTATTCTTTGAGGTCTACTTGTGCTTGCTTGACCTCTGACTTCTTCTTGTCAAACTTATTTTTCGAATTCACTTGTTGGTTCTTCACATAAAATTCTCACTGAGTACTTCTTTACATTTTCAGTCTAATCTCATTCCTTAAGCTCATCTATGATCATGTCTCTGCTGATCACTACTTGCTTATTCACTGGGTCGAATAACTTGTAACTTACATTCGAATGATATCCTATCAGGATCATCTGACTCGACTTGTCATCAAGTTTTCTTCTCGACTTATTTGGCACATGTCTATGTATTATAGATCCAAGTACTTTCAGATGACTCAATCTAGGCTTGACACCAGACCAACATTCTTCTGGCGTAATTCCTTCTAGCTTCTTCGTCGGGTATCTATTCAAAATATATGTTGTTGTTGACATAATTTCTCCCTGTCATACCCCAAAATTTACCCTCCCTTTTCCTACCTTTTGTTTAATTTCATTTGCATACATGTCATCATATCATGCATCATCATAACTCTAACATGACCATTTGGCCATTGGCCTACAAGCATGGCCATATTCTTTGGATCAATCTTAACATTAGGGTTTTCACTTTTGTCCAATTTTCAACAAACCAAAACATCATGAGAGAGTGGTACTTGTTTGATATCTTGTTAATGTAGGGGATCATACCCCCAACACAAGACAAAACAATGGTCTTTTGGTCAAGGAAGATGCAAGTTTTGGTTCATTGATTCAAGGGTGGTTCATGTGTTTATTTCCATGCCATTTCACTCAATCTTCAAGCTATCCTAAATATTATTCAAGCACTAATCAATTTCTCTTTAATGGATGCTCATTCCATCATCATTTTGGCTTGGGATGCAAGAAAATTTCAAGTTTGCACAAATGGGCACAAGGTTGGTTGACCTAATTGGCAAGTAAGGCATGCTTTTGGTCCAAAGCCCATAACTTCCTTAATTTTCAACCAATTGACAAGCTTCTTGAAGAAAAATGCTCCTAAGGAGTTCCTCTACAACTTTTCTTTAAGGATCAGACATCAATTCAACCTCTAAGAACCTAAATTTTGGAAAGGGCTGGGTGACAAAACTAGGTCAAAACCTTGTCATGACCCCCACTTGACAGCCATGCCATTTTCAGCTCAAGTACCCTTTTGATCCCATTCCTTTTTCATATTTTTGAGCTTATGGCATAGATCATTTGGAACAATTTTGGCTCAAAAGACACGAGGGGATCAAAAGTTATGGTGTCATGAACTTGGGACCTCAAAATGCCCAAAGTGTGCCAAAAGTGCTTGACAAAATGCCTAACCTAGAATGCATGTCACGACCTCAACTTTCAATACTTGCGATTTTCACCTCAAGCCTCCTTTTGATTTGGTTCTTTTTGTGTTCAATTAATTTCCATGAAATAAACATTTGGCATGAGGAAAATCAGGAAACACACGATTGGATTTCATTTGGCCTAGCTTCAAACATAGCATATTAAACTTTGTTTTGCCTGATGCCCAGAAGTTGCAATTACAGGTCATTTTGCATCTTGGGACCACCTGCACATGTGCGGACCTTTTATGACTCTAAAACGCGTGCAACCAAACACAAAACGACTGGTTTCAAGTGCCAATTCACGCATTTCATATCTCACTTCACACGGGTGCATATTTCAGAAATTTTAACCCTAATTCACACGATTTAGCCTCCATTTCACACGTGCTTGAATCCCAACACATACTCTATAAATAGAGGAAGCTTTTGCCTTCATTGGAAAGCTTTGAAAGCCAAAGAAACTCTGCAACCATTTAAGCTCGATGCCTCAAAATCCAGTTAACCGTTTCTTTGATTCAAGCACTTTTCACTTCAAATCTTCACCTAGAATTCTTCATCGGCACCCTCTGAAGCTACTTGAAGCATTACTTTGGCTTGAAGATCCTTGGAACCAGATCTCCAGATTTACCATTGTTGACCTTCGAAGCTCCAACTGATGTCTTGGGCTTCTTCAATGGATGTGACCTTCATGTCCAATTTCTTAGGTAGGGACCTTCAAATTTTTCTAACCATATTTTCTTCTGACATCTTCTCTCCCAATGCACTAGATGAATTTTCTATTTCAAGAACATTCATGTGAAAATAATGAATACTCTCATCATCTTTCATCTTTAGATTCTCAAATCTGGTAGTGAGAAGTTGAAGTCTAGACATATTCGCTTTAGATGTGCCTTCATGGGTGGTTCTGAGAATTTCCCATGCATCTTTGGCCACAATACATGTGTTTATTAACCTGATTATGTTTTTGTCAACTCCATTAAATGTAGCATTCAAATTTTTGTAGTTTCCAAGAGCCAATTCATCTTCTTCCTTAGACCAGTCCTCTTCAGGCTTTAAGTCAATAGTAGGTTTCCCATCTTTGTCCTTTACAATATGATGTTCCCAACCCTTGATGACAGCTTTCCAAGTCTTTCTATTCATATATTTTAGGAATGCCAACATACGTGCCTTCCAATAGTCATAGTTCGTGCCATCTAAGATTGGAGGTCTGTTAACAAATTCTCCTTCCATGGTACCAGTAAGTATCTTCCCGGAGCTTACCCAAAACAGAATAGGCCGCCTGCTCTGATGCCAATTGAAATTCTGGTACACATATATCAGATGTCGTATGCAATGTCATGACACTAATATCAAGACTTCACATAACAGAAATAATTACATAGATAACAGATGTCGTATACAATTTCATGACATCGGGTTCAGGACATCTCACACAAGATATACTTACAGTGTAAAAAGTAGGAAGTAAATAACACATGTCAATTGTTAACTCAGTTCGGTGCAACGCCACCTACATATGGGGGCATCCAAACCAAGAAGGAAATCCACTATAATAGTATTAGTTTGAAGTTATAAATAACCTTTGGTTTTACAAACTTCTCACCTAATCACTACCCTTGGAATTTCTATCTAAGACTCTCATAGATATGAGACCCATCTTACTTCCCTTCAATCACACATTAGAGATAACAACTGAAAACAATCAAAGAATAGAAGATACACTTCTAATGAAACAGAATACACTCTTGCTTAAAAGCTCATGAGTGACTCACAATTAAAACTCAATAAACTCAGTCCAATTCAAGTATCAAGGAGATACTAGAATGACTCACAAATAACAAAAACAACTAAAACCTTAATTTTCCAATGCTCAAGTGTAACTCTTTCTTCTGTTTAATTAGGTTAGCAAAGTTCTCTTTAAATAGCCTTTGGTAAGCATGGGCTTCAGGCTAAAAAAAATAGCAGATCGAGACAAGCCAAATCAAATCAAATATGATGTCTCCTGAAATATTTTGACATCCATTATGTAGAATCAAATCTGATGTCTCCTGAAATTTTTTGACATCCATTCTTCATAATCAAATCTGATGTCTTCTTAAATGTTTTGACATCCATTCTGCAGAATCAAATCTAATGTTTCCTTAAATGTTTCAACATCCAGTTTGCACAATCTTCTGCAGAGTCAAGTCAAATGTTTCCTTAAATGTTTCGACATCCAGTCTGCATAATCTTTTGTAGAATCAAATCAAGTGTTTCCTTAAATGTTTCGACATCTAGTATGTATAATCTTCTTCATAATCAAATCAAATTTGATCTAATGTTTCCTTAAAATGTCTCAACATCCATTTTTATGAAACAAGTGCACAACTGGAAACGAAACAAGAGTTCGTAAATTAAACCTTCTTGGACAGTCAGATATGGTAGCTGAATATTCAAAGAATCTTCAGATATCTCATGATAAAATAAGTCTTCCAAGAAGTAAAACAAAACTTAAAAAGATATATGATCAACATGTCACGATATCTTACTCAACATCTTGCTGTGATACAAGTTTTAACAAAATGTTGCTAATCACAAAACACAGAACTAACAATACGATTGACATCTTCCTATTTCATTGACTTTGTGGAAAGGAAGAAGGGTTGTGTGACCAAAGGAGTTCAACAACTAGTGTTCTTTAATTGGTAAAAGTGTGTTGATTACTATTAACATTTCCTATCCTAGAAATGTCGGAAAAGGTATTTTATTCCGTGATGTAGGTTTATCTTCAATAAGACATACTCAAGTACATCAAATAAGGGATTTATCAACCTAAGTCGATGAAACACGAGTAGGAGCAAGATAACTATCATGATTTGAACAAGAATGAAAGTCCAATCATAAAGGATAATCATCAAGTCAATAATCTTCTTGAATACATTACTAATCACTCATTCGAGTACTTTTGCAAAGAGGAAAATGGTAAGAATGTTTGGAGTCTAAATTTTTTGTGGCACGTTTTGCATTTATTCCAACTTTGTTTGAGATTTCCTAGTGGAATGCGAGTGCATCCTCCGTCATTCTTAGGGCGAGGTAATATCATTTAAATTTTTGCTTTGTAAGTAAGTTATTTCTTTTACCTAATTATTTTCAAAGTTATGTGATATATTATGTGTATGATACAAGTTATGAGTGTTCATTTCTAAGAAATTTAAGTGATAACCATTGTGTGTTTCATTTAACATGTTTATGGTGGCCTCATTCTAAATATTTTCACATACATTTTATATCTTTTAATATTTCATGCTTACATTTGTGTGTTTGCATGTTATTGGCTAGCAAATAATGAAAAATAATCATTTGCATGTGTCTCTCCTAAATTTGTTATGCATGTGTCAAGTTGAGTCTTCCAAAGTCAGCCCAAAATCATATGTGTCAAAATTTTCTATTTTTGGACCTCATGTTTCGTGTAGATCGGCACATGAAAATAATTTTCTGAATTTTTCAAATTTGGTTCAGTATGTGTCGACACATGTTTGCATAGGTCAGCTCATAGAATTAATTTTTCAAAAATTTTCAAAGTTGTTTCAGTATATTTCGACTCATGACTTTTTCAGGTCGACACATGCTTCCAAAAGGTCAACACATAAGGCAATTTTTGGGTCATTTTACTTTATTTCTCATTTCCTCTCATACATGCACTCAATCTCCAAAATTCTTCATTTCTTCTTAAATCTTGCAAACACTTAAAATTTCCATTACCTATTGTTAGATTCATTCACCATATATCATCCACATTCAAATCTCCATCAAATCATCAAGCATTATCATCAATTTTCCTCATTTCATCTTCTAAAACCCCCATTCACCCAAATTTTCCAAAACTCCAAATTCACACTTACTTTTTATTTTTCTTCACATTTTATGTGTTTTTGTGTTTGTTTATCTGATTTGAGTTTGTGGGTAATCATTTATCTCTCAAGCATCTTCACTTCTCATTCACACATTCTCAAACAATTGGTGTGCGAACTTTGTTTGAACAATTCTCCATGGCACTTAAGCTTGCAAGAACCAAGGGTGATTCTAAAGGTAAAGGTAAGGCTACCTCATCATCTACAGTTTCAAAAACTTCTTTTTCATTGGTTTCAACTAGGAGTGTTGAGTAATTTGAGGAAAAACATGAACACCGACTTGTTATGAAGCAATACCTTTGGAAGCCTATTATGGCTGGTTGTTTGGATATTTCAGATGTTGTTAGTCTTGTTGAGCATCAACAAATTGATTACTTTCTAAAGCTTTCACATGACTATAATGAAGATCCCATTTATGTGTTCTATTATGGGATACATGATAGGCGTGGTTCATCCTTCAAGTTTACCGTAGGTAACACTGTTTATGAGTTTACTAATGATCTTTGAAAGTCTTTATTTTGTATTAATGTTGTTGATGTTAATGCTTAACCATTGGTAACAGATACCAACCTTCATTAACATCTTAAGTGGAACATACATCTGAATCAGTTACTTAAGGCTCCTCGTTCTGATGATTGTTATGATCCTATTATAACTAATCATTTGAAGATGGTTCCTAGGATTTTGATGTGGCTGGTTTCTCATGTTTTGTGCCCAAAGAATGGTGGGTTGTCAAGAATAGACGGTGCTGAAATTCATCTGGTCTATATTCTTTTGAACAAGATTAGAATTAATGGGAAAATTACTTTGTGTCTCGAATGTTCTCCATCAAGGACTGCAACAAAGGAACGTCATTCTGCTAGGTTTCCATGAGTGCCAAGATTTTGAATTATTTCAATATTGGGATGCCAAATCTTCAGTATAGATCTCCAGGCCAGGCTCAAGAATTCTCCCAACGTACCCTAACCAACATGGGTTACTTTTGGGATGTAAATCGTCAGGGGTACTACTTTTGTATGGGCAAGAATGGTAGGAAGATATATAATTTCAACTATCCTACTGAATTTTAGTAATGATGCTACTAAGGCACATGTGGTTGACGATCAACCAATTGGTACTTATCATGATGTTCTTAAAGGTGATGATTTTATCCAAGATGCTACTCATGAGGATGCTCGTGGTAATAACTTTGGTGTTGGATTTGGTGATCTGTCTTCCATCATGACCATGCTACAAAACACGCAGCTTAGGCAAGTTGAGCATTATGAGGGATATTTTTGGAGGCGAGATGCCTTTAAGGCTACTCAAGTGGAGAGATTTCGTATAATACAATAGCACATGACTGCACAAGATGCCAATTTTGAAGCCTTTGCTTCTTATGTGACAAAAAGTCTTGTGTTTATGCGCAATGAGATGGATACAAATCATGCAGCTACATTGCTAGGATTAACCATATGATCTCGGCCTAAAATGAGAATCATTATCCTTATCCTCAGTTTTACCGAGAAACGTGTGATTTCTTGGATCATCATTTTTGTAATGATGGGAAAGGTTGACATCAGGGAGTGGGGCCAATGCCTAAGGGCCATGGAGGACGGTGAAGTGTTGTGCTGTTGTGCCTTTGAGTCGCATGTCTTTTGGAGCATTTGTTTCATGGAGTTCATACTTTGAGTCATCATGGATTGTTTTTGTTGGTTTGTTTTGCTTTTAGTTATGTCTTGACAATGTTACTATTTGTTTAAATATGAGACAATGGTTTTACTACATGTATTTCCTTGGATGACAATTGTGTAATGTTGTTATATTTCCATTATATTTATGTTGTGTTAAATTCTATTGTGTATCTTCATGTATGTAGCGTATATCTCAGTGCACGTTCTTATCTTTGCAAACGACTTTGTATGGTATATTGTATATGTGATATGTTGTATCTATGTGATACTTCTAATATCATGTTGTGTATCTTTTTGATGTTGTCAAAGGGGGAGAAGCATATGTAGCTATGAAGCTATGATGCATATATTCATGGGGAGCCTACATTCAAGGGAAGCCTTCATGAAGACACGAAACACATCGTCACAAGTTTTGCCATCATAAAAAGGGGGAGTATGTGAATGCAATTTTCTATTAGATGTATTTTTTATGATGTCAAAACTATGATACTTTAGTGTTTATGTATATTGGAAGGTATCCTCTAAGTCTAAATATGCATATTACCATTAGGAAGAATAACAACATGTTAGAAAAGGTTTAGAAAAGGTTCATGCATCAAAGAAAATGTTTCGTGCATCAAAAACTAATTTTTATGTGAAAAAAAATATGTGTCGACACATACGCACTATAGGTCGACACATAGAAGGAAATTTTCTCTACAAATCGACACATACAATTTTCAGGTCGACTCATGTACCTCATTTTTAAATCATGTAACTTATGTTTGATGTGTCGTCTCTACAAGTTGACACATGCATCGTATGTGCCGATACATGACTTACATAGATCGACACATACATTAAAAATCTTGAAAATTTACATTGTTTTCTATTCCTTGTGCATTCTTTTTGCTTCATACTTGCTTACATATATATACATATACTTCATGCAAACATCATTTCTAGTAAGGTTCTAGAGTAAACCTACATGAAACCAAGATTTCAAAGTGTTCTCATCATCTTCAACTTCATTATATGCATACACACAAACAAATTACACATAATTATTCTTTGTTTGGGTGCCATCTAGAATCGATCAATAATGTCCAATTTAGGTTGATTGAATTGTAAATTGGGTTGATATCTTTGAGGGTTTCAAATAAGAAAATCGAGCTCGGGTTTTCCTTCAAGATCAATTAGGGATTTGAAGGTTTTGGACAAGGTTACACAATTTAGATCCGATCGAGTGAAGCCTTTAAAGAACGAAAGGTTCTTGCAAAGGATTAGCGTGGGACAATGGATTATATTGGTAAATCTTGGGTTATAACAATTTTAAATTTGGATTTGAACGAGTGAAAGCTTTGAATAACAAGGGGTTTCTTGCAAAGAAGTAGCGTGAGATGGTAATTCAAATTGGCATTGTTGGGTTACTTGATCAAGCTTTGATCAAGGGAAGAGAAATTGTCAGAAGCAACATCAAACTTAGGGTTTGTAGGGTTGGATTGCTACATTTCTCTTGTATTCTACATTTGCAAAGTAAGGTTAATTTCATTATCTCAATTCGAGTTCGAATTGAGGAAAGGCGTATCCATAGCGAGGTCGATTGGGGAACTACCTAAACAAATCCTTGTGTACTCTCTCTCTCTCTCTCTCTCTCTTATTTTTCACTTGTAAATTATTGAATTCGTCGATTGTGCAATTAATACGTTTAGATAGATTTTTGATAAACCTTTTAAAATATATTTTGTTGAGGAAATCACAATCCTTTAGACTGTGATTGGATTTGAAGATCAACAAAATTATTCATAATTCTAAACTAAATTGATTGCACACAAGGTATTCGCTTATTTGCCTCTATCGTATTTTTGTGTGTTTTTTATCATTGGAAATAGTTTCTACTCGTAGCATTGCACTCAATTGATTGTGGTTAATCGTTTGTTGACTAATTTGTTGTCATTATCATCGCCTTGAGTCAATTATGCATACTCGAGCTTTTTAATAGCGGTTTGGTTAGACAATTTGATCCAGGTGATTTCTGAAGGTATAACCGAAGGTATATATCATTAGTAAATATGACAATCTAATCCATCAGTTATTACATATAACCGAAGGTATAAATCATTAATATAAAAAATTAAAGAAAAGAAAAGAAATGCACCACTTTTAAAGAAATAAAAACATAAACTGTTGTTGTTAGGATTTGAAGCATGTTCTGAATTTTTTTCCCCAATAATATATTTATAAACCGAGGGAATATGTGATATTTATTTAAAATAAAATTAAAACATGATGCACTTTGACATTTTACCTTAATTTTTGGTTGGATGGCGTGAAAATTTTGTCATAAAATATATTATTTGTAGTAGTGTGAAAGTCAACCTTGGATGACAACAAGAGAAACTTAGAGCCTTCTACAACAAAAAGAGTATTATTGTAACCACCTTCTCATCCCGGAGAAAGGGTGCTAGTAAAGGAGATAATATAATGGTGGACAATGATATACTTAAAAAATTGGCAGAGAATCATGGCAAGATTATAACTTAGGTATATACATATAATCAAGGTTTTAAAGGTTGCGTAAAAGTTTTTCTGATTTCGATCAGTATAGATGTTGTGACGTGTAAATTAATCATAGTTTATTCTTTAACATAAAAAAAATGAATAGCGATATCAGTATATGCAAATATTGATATCTGTCGATACTATTTTGTCGCATTCATTTTTATGGACTCATATCGTTTTTTAAAATTGCATATAATATGATAACGGTTGAAATCTGATTTGAGAAGACACACTCACTCTCTAGCATCTCCTCTTCTTCCATGTGCAGAATATCTGTAATAAGCAATCAATCAACAATTAGTCTATCACATCTAAATTTCATTTTAGTTTCAATTCTATAGCTGAGTGTGAACATGTATAATACATAATAGACACAAATAAGTATATGATCACCTAAGGTCTTGTCAAGTTTACCTTGCTTGAAAGGTATCGGTTTGCGAATCATTGCTAAATTGAGCATGGGGTATATTTCAATTTTAAACGTGTTATTGTGACAGAGAATTAGATGCTTAAGACAATTCAAATATGTCATTAATTATATTTATTGACAATCCACTTAATTTCCTTAACTATATATTTGAACTAAATTAACTATCTAATTTTTTTGCTAAAGTTGATGTCAAATTTGGGTATCAAATTACCATTTTCCTAAAAAATGACCAAAGGGTTCTCTTCTCATACATAACTCACGGTTATATAGTTGAATAGTGAACCAGAAGCTGCCAATCTCAATAGCAAGATGTCAATTCATAACAGAATTAACATCCAATGACCACCTTATCTTGCATCTATCAATTCCATCATCAACCTTTAATTTCATCGATTGAAAAGGCCAAAGAACGGAGAAATAACTCATCAAGAAGCCTATTTTTTTGCCATGTTTAAAACCCTTAACATCCTACAGTAAAGAAGAGTGGAAATGTGAAAGAGTAAAATGGAATCCAGAAAATCATACAATGACAAAGTGAAAAAATAGTAGTAGAAGAGCTCAGTGGTCTCATGCTAGTAATGCTAAGTTTTCGCGCCTACCGTTGATCTCCCGTTGAAGAAACCAATAAGCTAAGTTTTCACTGTAGTATAAATCGTGTGAAAAACATTAAACCAAACATTATTCCATATGCATGAAACGAAAATATATGTACTTTATACAAATAAAAAGCAGTAAGATAACGAAAAATGATACTTTTTGTTATTTGAGGTTCAAGGAAGAAGAAAAATAATACAATAAATACTAAACAAGTAGTACATTCCTAATATGAAGTTTTTTATCTGACATATTACAAAACATAAACCGTTAATGATCCAAACAGTCACATAGTCGCTTGTAACTATCTAACCATCGGTGGTGGAGGAAGTAAATAAGCCATTAAAAACCCTCTTCACCACAGCTCCTCTTTTTGGAAGTACCATCGGTTTTAGACCCTTCATCATCGTCTTTGCACCATTAGAAGAGGAGTTGGAGTTTCCAGTTTTGGTGGGTTGATGCGATGGTGGTTCATTTGAACCGTACTGCTGGTGCTGCCTGGTTTCACTCATCCTTGTAGTGAACTGTGATGAATAAAATATTGATATGGTGATCTTATCCTTTTAATAAAGCGTCGAGTCAAAACAAAAAGCTAGTAGACAAATCACCTCATACTTGCTTTCTTCAACTGTTCCTTGAATGCTTTCACCACATTTTGTGTGTGTTCATTAATGAGGTGATTTAACTTTAATAATACAGCCAACAGACATGTCATCTAGAGAGAATTTATTACAATAAAAATTAAAAAAACCAAATGTAATAATAGTACACTATTAGTAAAAATGATACACTAGGTACACGAATTTGGAAAAAGAAATTTTGATAGTAATACTCATTTGGTTTTTATGTAATTTTTTTTACATTCTTATAATATACTTCCATATTATAAATAAATTTCACTTTTTAAAATTTATTAAATAATTAATTTATATGATCTATTATATAGATCAGAATTTGCTTATAATATAAGACTGATTATAAATATAAAATTTAAATAAATAGATAATTAATTCACCATTAACATTGTAATTAATTGAATTATATGAGTTAACCATTTATGTCAACAAATATATTTTTTAATAAATGATGAAATAAAAAATAAAACTACACAAAACAAAAACAGTAATTAGGTAATTCATGTCTATCTCAAAGCATCTTCCATTAGCATGAGATAAAGAGAGTTCCACCAAGTGTCATGATTATTGAATAAATTTATTTTTTTCAATCGATCCACACAAGCATTATCTTCACAAAATATGTGAGAAAATATAAATCTAAAAGATCTAATTATGTGGATGAAATTCTTCCATTTAGTAATAAACTACAAAAGGACAATGCTAATTATGAAGAAGATGTTCAGCTTTTACTTTAGGTAGGTTTGATGAAAATAAAACATTTTAAAAAAAGGTTTAAATCAATCATCAAAATTGTGGATGTTAAAATAAAAGACATTTTATACAAAACTTTATGTATTCAAAATTCTTCATCTCTTTTTTATTAAAGATTTCTCAAACATCCGAGCATCAAAATATTATATGTCAAGTTTTTTAAAAAGAAAAAAAATTAAATTTTACTTAAATTCAATCAATTGCACTATTTATACAATTGATTACACTATTCTGCCAATTAAATTTAAATTTATTCTGCTTTTCGTAAGTTGTGAAAATTGAAAACAGCTGCAATATACGTATTTTGAAATTAGTATTTAAATTTGATTTATTATATTTTGGGTAAATTCTGGCAGTTAAAATAGCCGCAATTAGCATATATTATTTATATATTATTTATTATTTGAAATTTAAAAATTGTTCTGCATTTTTTAAATCAGATACTTATTTAACCGACTTGAGAAATCTTGTACAGAATGCAGAATTGTGTTTTTTATGAACCATTGTCATTCTCAACTATTGCAAACATTCATGAAAATGTCTCAAACTTTTGTATCAATTCATAGAGGTTCATAATGATGATGTATATAAAGGCCTATATATCATAAAATCAATTTAACTTTTTTCATACAAATTTTAATATAATTCAAATCAAATTTCTAAGTGTTCATTCATTTTCAAAAATATTGAAATTTTATGCATAACTTTAAAATCATTCAAAAAGTTTCATAATACTCCATTCGTCTCATAATAAGCAATGTTTTAAAAATCGGACCGGAGATCGAACGGATGAAATTTGTGGTTTAATGTTCAATTGGTTCAACCGGTTAAACCTACGGTTGAACCGTTTACTAAATAAACTAATAATATGAAATTAAATTTCATAAATATATCACACATAATCATATATTCATAATTTAATAAAATAAATATTTCAAAAATCCATTACAAATTTAATACATATATATAATAACACAACATAATTCTACACTTCATTTCAACCTTCATTTAAGAATAATTTGACTAAATTAAAGAATTACAATAAAATAAATTAAGCTAATTCAAACCAAAATTAAAATAATAAAATTTAATAACTAAAATAAAATTCAAATAATTAAGAATACCTAAACTAAATAAGATAGAATACTAAAAATAAATAATACAATATATTTCATTAAACAAAAAAATAAATCAATTTGAGTTGAACTACGATAAATAAGTCTTAATTGACAACAATAAGTAATATTGACTTGCACGATAATCAATATTGAGTTGATTATCGTGATTATGTTTGAAAGAGATGATGTGATGATGATGAAGTGTGGTTGAAAAAACACTATAATGGAGTAACAAAACTTAGAAGTTAGTATGATTGTAAAAAAATATGATTTTTTTTTGTGATTGAGAATGTATGTTAAATTTTGATATCGACATATTAAAATTTTAAAAAAATATTTTAAAATAGTCAATTTGATGCCTTTTTTAGAACTGCGTTGTTTTACAAAATCGGCTCTAGTTCATTGGTTCGAATGATTTTGGACGGTTCAATTTGGTTTTTTCGGTTTTACTCTAGATTTGACCCACTAGTGATTTTAAAAGGTTGACTCAACCGGATTCATCTCCGGTTTCCGGTCCAACTTGTTGAACCGATCGGTTTGGTCCGGTTTTTAAAATATTGATAATAAGTGTCTTATTTGAGCTATGCACGGTTCTTAAGAAAATGATTAGATGTATTGATTTTAATGATAAAATTAGTATGATTTACTAAAATAGGGGTATAATAGTGTGAAAAAAATTATAAATGTTGTATTGGTATTCTAAAGAGACATTTATTTTGAGACATGCAAAAAATGTAAATGGGACACTTTTTATGAGACAGTGGGAGTATGTCCTGAGCACTTAAGAGTTATATATATTATTGAATTGTATATTGAAAGGGAAGAAGAATTATTTATTGTTGGAAACTGTCAAAAAAATTATCATTTATTCAAAATTATCATTTTGTTGTAACTTGATCACAAAGTGTGTGGTGACAATTATTTGTAAATAGAGAATGGTGTGCTTTCTGAGTGCTGTAAATAAAGAGTTGTGTGTTTTCTTATTTATGTGAGAATCATCATAGTGGTTGATGATTTTGAACAAGGCTATTTGAATTGGGTCGATTCAAAGTTCGCCATAGGTTTGATGTTTTAGTTAGAAGTTTGTAAGACATGTCTTGGTGTGAGGCTTGTACAAAGATCTAACATAGTGAAAAAATATTTCAAGGTGAGAAGGGACTAAATGTATCCTTAAGTTGGAAAGGGTGTCGCATTACGCGAAAAACCGGCGGGAAAACAAGAACAACAGAGCCGCCACCGTGCGTTATTTATCCCAAAAGAGGGAAAGGAAACGCTCAGAGTAAACCTGGAAAAAGCATGGTCTCGCGACCGAAGAGAATGGGATCGGGAGTCGGTTATGCGAAGGGAAGGTATTAGCACCCCTACGCATCCGTCGTACTCGACGGGATCCACGCACAATAGGAAGGAAAATGGTTGCTAAAACGCTGCTCACACACACACACTGGCTGAAGGAGACACAAGAAAACAAACAAGACTGAAACTGACTCGGCAGGATATCGCATCCTGGGCCTACTTAGTCTATCAATCATAGACATCAGAGTCTAAGTAGTTCGGACTGGGGAAACGACACATGCTCGCTAGGATATCGCATCCTATGCATACGTATCTCCTTTGGACGAAGGAGAATCAGAGCATCCGTAGCTCGACTAACACGCACACAAAACAGACACAGGCAAAGGCAAACGTGGAGCCTGAATGCCAATCACTGAGCTTACATCAGCATCCGAACCAAAACACACAATCAAATAACAAGCAAACACACACAAAAAAGAAAAAAAAGTGCCCGGAGAGACCTCGCACGGTCTCCTGCCTACATACCTCGTCTGGAACGAGGATCAGGGCGATGTAGTTCCCCTGAAAGGGAAAGAAACTCTAGCCAGAAACCAAGGGAAGACACACTACCAGGGAGCTGTACTCGAGCCTAGTGTTGTCATGCATCATTACCCTACGTTGAGGTTTCTACCTACTTGCGCAACTACAAGCTAATCCTATCCAGGAAAGAAGCAAGCATACAAGCATACAAGCATCAACAGATCAAAACAAGCATTTCAAGCAAGTATTCACATAGCACACACTATAACCAGTCAAGTGAGGCTCAAACAATGGGTTTGACTGCCGAAGCAAGTCATCTGTACATGGGTAGTATTCGCTCTTAACCTTGCCATTACGGGGCTAAGGTGAAGCAGATGAAAGGGGAGTGAAGATTAGACTTCACAGCTCTTATCCCTGACCAGGGAGAGCTTCAGACAAAGGAGCGTGGGTCCAGAATGGAGGGACCCTTCTACGCTCAAAGACTCTGACTCGATTGTGCAATAGCACAAGATCTTGGGTTTGTGTCCCAATGCGTCAACACACAGCCGTGTGAGCAGAGGGACGACTCACAGAATAGTGGGGGATAGATTGCATATCCCTTTGATCCACCAATTGCCGCATAGAGGTCTTTACCTGCTTGGCACAAATGTAAACAACCACAAACATCGCCTCTTAAGGAGGACTTCAGACATTTGCCCTGCCAAGTAACAGGCCGGGTCTCCCAGACTACATGAAGAGTAGAAGCCCTACCTCAAGTGGTTTAAAAACCAAGCAGCAGCAAGCAAGTTCTTAAAGAACTGTAAGCAACTTAATGTACCTGAAATCAATCAAGTATCATCAGTACCCAGACAAACCAACAGTAAACAACAAATGTTAACCTATACAGACAACACAAATCAATGCACACAAGTGCAAGCTATAAGCCCAAGCTCAAGCATCAATCCCTACAAAACAAAGTCAAGTTAGTTTATAAACATCAACCAAACTCAATTCAAATTGCCTTGAAGCAATCTCCTTAAGCATTGTGCATTTCATCCTGAAAATCCAAACCAAATGTGAGAAACTAGACCACTAGGCCAAGCCTAGGGTCCAAAAGGGAGAAAAAAATCTAAACAGCAAGCCAAACCAATCCAAAATCAAATTAAAACCATTCAAAAGCAAATGCAATTGGTCCCATGCTTATACCATTCACCAATATCAATTCATGCACAATATACCACAAACTAGGTCAAATACAACACCAAAAGTCCAAACAGAATGACTTCAATCAAAGGCATACCAAAACATTTCCAAAAATCCTCAAATAATTCACACCTAAACAGGACACAATCAACAAGTAGCATGTCAATTTTCAGCTCAATTGGACAAAAGGAACTAGGTCAATGAAAATCAAGAAATCCAGACACAATTATTCAAGCCAATTCATAGTATCAACACAAGCATTCACTTCAAAAATTCATAAAACAGTGAGAACAATTAAGAAATGAATGGGACCAAAATCATGGTGTCCCACAATGTGTCTACAATCAACATATCAAATTTTATCTTCATCCAGTACACTATGAGAATTTCACAATCAAAATGCCAACATGTATCACACAATGTTACCAAATGAGCATACAGAGAAGAAAATTATCAATCAATTAGAAAATGACATCACAAATTCCAGCAAAAATCACATGTTATCTCAACACATCAATGATCATTCATGCAAAATTTCAACCCAATCAAACAATCCTAGGTCATGCAAATAAATTCATGAAGTTGACCTAGCTAGGTGTGACACAAATTGTCACACCTAGATTCAAAAAAATCATATCTCAATCACCAAGTATCCAAAAATCATAAACTTTACATGGAAATCACCATCAACATGTCCAGAATGAGCATAAAAATTTTCAATCATTTCTTTAAACGTATGAGCATTTCATGTTAAAAATGGAAAAGTGTACAAAAATGTGACACATCAAATAATCCCTAAGCATTTTATTTTTCCATATATGCAAAAAATCCACAAAAAATATCATTAAATTCTACACATTCTCATGAGAAAGATGCAAAAAATTGCACTCAATTTGGATCAAAAATGAATCCTATGGGAATTTTTGAAGATCATGCAATTAAATGAAAAATGAAATGAAAAAGAAATGGAATAAATATTTAATTTAAAGGCGCAGTGGCAATTTTGAAATTATAATGAAGTACGCCAAAACGGCGTCGTTTTGAAAAGACTGCATGGCGCCTCCTGGTTGGTTCACGAAGGCGGTAAACAAGAATTTGAAAATGGCAAGCGAACAAACGGATCAAACGCGCTCATACTCATGTTCTTCGCTATGAATATCTCCAGATTTTTCCAGAAACGATGAACAACGAATCCTAACCAAAATCATCAAACCATATATCATCGTGTTCGTCTTTCACTCAGGATCATGGATATGCAACTATTTTGCCCTAACTCTAACTGTAGCTCACGGATCGAGCGATTAAAGGTTTGGCAACAAAACTTCAAATCGAAATATCTTCTTCAATACTTAATCAAAATCAAAAACACGAGTATCACAATGATCTACACTGAACACACTACAAAACACATATCTCAATTTAAGCAATAGCGAAATTCGAATTGGCACCTTAAATTGAAGACAGTGTGGAATCTTGAGGTTTCTGCGCGTGATTCCTTGAAACAGGTGGAGATTGAAGCTCAGCAAGGTAGTTGGAATGATCAGGTAAGCTCAAGGTTGCTTCTATTGGAAGAAAATGCAATTTGCCATTGATGCACCAAGAATGAACAGTTGAGATTCGTGATGGTTATGGAGATGCTTTCTCAAAACAGTTGAAGATCCATGTTCATAGAGCACACAGCAAAAAGAATCACTCGAATTGATGAAGAATGGAAGGAGTTTGGATGAATATTGTTCTTGAAGGTTCTTGATGAATTTGGAGAATTGGAGGGAAAAACAGTTGGAATTTCTTGTGATTTGTGATTCTGATCCAAAGTTAGTTATGATTAGTGATATATACCTCCACTTAATCACACTCTTAATCATCCAATTAACCAAAATGAAATGGATTAGCTTAATGCATTTTACTAAGCAAGGGCAAAATGGACTTTTCACATAGGCCCTGTGACAGCTGTATGACAGCTCACACACTCTCAAAATGCCATTTGTGATGAGTTGGCATTGGTCCCACATCCATTGGCATTGTAATTTTCATTTTCACTATGCTATGCCACTTTGTGCAATTTCAAATGCAATTCAAAAATGACTTGGTCAAATATTGAACCTTGGACACTTGTGACCATTCAAACCATTTCTAATTTGCATTTGTGAGGTGTTGCAAAAATCCCCATGCCAAAATTCTCATTATTTCTCCACTTGGACCATTTTGCCCTTGGATTTTTAATTGTACACTTGAAAATTGACTTTTTGCATTGACCATTTTTTGATGAATTCCAACTATGCACCATGAAAGTACATGTCAAATGGAGTTTGCACATAAAAAGATCACTCAATTTGGACACTCCATGCGGAAGTTATGCCCCTCTGATTATGGGTCATTTTTGAAATTGAATGGACCATAACTTGCCAACCATACATGGGAAATTCAAGTTCTTGGACTTTTTGGAAAGGTGAGACCAAGATCTACAACTTTCACGTTGAACAAATTTTCATTTGAAGCTTCCTTGGACATGTAATTTTATGGTAAAAAACTTTCCATTTTTGGAAACTTCCATTACAAGTCACTTTCTATTTTTGGCAGTGTTTGTCCTGACTTTATTTTCTTCATTCTTGAGCTTTGATATGTCAAATAACACTTGTTCCAACATGAATGAAGTGTATCCAACTCTCTCCCACCTCCAAATCCATAAAATCAAGCACAGTTGACCACAGTTGACTTTTTCAACTGATAGATGAACTTGGCCAGGCATTGATCAAACTGAGCTCCGATCCTTTGATGAAATGGCTCAAGGATGAAACCCTAGCCTCCATAAGCTCAATACAATCACGAAATGATCCCCATATCCATCATAGACCCCATCTCCTTGCTATGCCCCGATTGGCCCAATGCAACTGATTAGGGTTGACCAGTGGTCAAAACCCTAATCTCAAGGGATCTGATCAATCTTCTGAATCTCTAGATGATATAAAGACCATGATGATGATGATGTATCATTGCAAACAAGATGAAGACCAATCTCCTTGAGAATCAAAACCCTAACTTGAATCACCACCCTCAGATGATTAATGATCCAATCCACTGAAACCCTAGCTTGCACATAACCTCTTCATCTTCTGCTCAAGACTTGGAAGGATGACTTGCACAATGTAACCACATGATATGCAATATGCAATGCCTAATGACCTACAAATGATATGCAATATGTTAGCTAGTCCCAAGAGAGGAGGGCAAATTTTGAGGTGTTACAAAGGGGAACTATAAATCTCTTGTGTTAATTTACTTCTTGCATTTTATTATTATTTTTTTTAACATTCATTTAAAGTTCATACACTTAATTCTGGAAAAAATAAAAAGAAAAGAACATATGTAAAATAACGAGAAAAAATAAAAAAACCTAATTCACCCCCCTCTTAGGTTTCACACTCTATACTTACACTAATATTAGTAAAAACTCGAATGGCTAGTGTTGAATCACTCTTAAACTAAAGATTCCCTCACCCTCTATTATTTTGTAGTTAATAGCAATAAGAATTACATGAAGTTCTGCTTGAATGATAATTTAAAACTTAGTCGAATAAATCCCTTAAAAAGATGCCCCTAGAGTCACAAAAATTCCTCTTATACGTGGAAAATCTTGATTTACCTATATATTCTCCATTCGTATTGTACATTATCCAGTTAGAATTTGGACAAATCCAATTGACTTGAATGATACAAGGAGTGGGAGGAGGCCTTGATAGCTGACAAATTTCGGCAAAAGAAGGTAAAGCCCATTCGACTGGGAAGTCCGTCGGGATATGAGGTCGACGAGAAGTTGAACAATCCATGGGTCAACATCAAAAGGTCCAGTCGAAGTCGAAGGGTATCTCCATGATGAGGGATGATCGTGGGTTGCCAAAACATGGGCAGTTATCTACGTAAATGGGAGAAGTTGGCCGACACATGTCATCTCAAGATAGGTTCGTAACCCCCCGACGGTTACTTTTTATTAGTATTTAAGCAAGTGTTAGGGCTCATTTTCAAGGGTGGAAATTTTAGCATTTGCAGTAGGAGTACACTTGAGGTACCAAAGCGTTTACGAGAAAAGAGTCATCTCCCTACAAAAAATGTACCTTTGCCTCCATTTATTTCATCGGTCATTTAAACTTACCAGATTGCCTTTACTTGATTGCCTTTACTTTCACTAGATTTTCGTCTTTTATTATGTTTATTTTACTGTATTTCCAACTCATCAAGAGTTATATTCACCCCTTTTTGAACATTCCAAAGACATTGCCCACTAGACCATTATACACTCAACACTAAGTCCATGACTTTGTAGCTGGTCCTGCAAGTAACCCTCTCATAGGAAGGCTAGAGATTGTTGGCGAAAAACAAATTAGCACACCTGGTGGGACTCCCAAGTGTTAAGTGTATGCGACTACGTAGTGGAAAAATGACGTCTTCTCGACCATACAAAGATATGTCTTCGGTGGGAGAAACGACGACGTCATAGACGACCGATGTCGGTTCCAACATGGCGTTGGCGGATTCAAAAGCGTTTGCAGGTTAAATTGTGACACCGTGTCAGCCACAAACGCCGACACCAACATCAATGGGAACTTCTGGGCAATACATGCCCAGTTTTACAGTCCCCATGCACAAGACGTTGGGAATTCCGACTAAGTTTATGGCAAGTATGCAAAAGCTCGGTTCGACTTTCGGCGAAACATCATCATCGCCATTCCCACGTTACCAGGGGTTAGGACGTTTGGCAACCATATTCGGTCGACTCCCAGGTTTTTGACTAGCGTCTTAGTCGGTCCCAACTTTTACGTCGAGTTTTGTCGCTGTTATGAGATAATTGATGGACGAGAGTAACCATGAAATGGTACATATGCTAACTCAGCAAATGGGTACCATCTTGAGGCTTTTGATCCAAGATTCGACGTAGAGTTACCAGCAATTGGAAACTCAAATGACCAGGATAAGAGACTCTTTAGGGGCTCCAAGGACGCCAATTCGTCGGAATCCTATGCCTCCTCCTCGATCGGAAACCCCGGTCCAACAAGAGGAAATGACAGACGATACAATCGAACAAGAATATCAGGAATTCGAACAGATCCCAAGGGTGGCACAAAGGCCCCCTGTGGTTATGGTTAACAGAAACCAAGATCCCGACCATTTGGTCAGGAAGATTCGGCACAAGGCAGCAATTGGGGAGCAAAACCTAGAGGCTATCGTCGAATGGATCATAGTACGAAACAGAATAAGCCCAGGCCTGCAGCGACCGACTTACTCTTCACCCTTTCCAGACTTTGTCTTATAGAAAAAACTTCCTAGAGGATGGAAAGTCCCGAAATTTACCAAGTTTGTTGGGGATACTGAATAGTCCACCGTCGAACATGTTGCCAGGTATCAGACTGAGGCTGGAGACATAGCGAACAATGAGGATTTGAAGTTGAAATACTTCTCAAGTTCTCTTACAAAAAACACATTTACGTGGTTCACAATGTTACATCCACAGCCGATCCAAACATGGACACAGTTGGAGAGATAGTTCCATGAACAATTTTACATGGGGCAATAAAAGATTAGCCTCAAAGAACTAGCTAGTGTCAAACGAAAGGTTGCTGAGTTGGTTGATCAGTACCTAAATAGGTTTAGACTGTTGAAAGCGCGATGCTTTACTCAAGTCCCTGAGCATGAGTTAGTCGAGATAGCAGTCGGGGGTTTAAATTATTCTATAAGAAAAAAGTTGGATAGTCATTATCTTAAAGATATGACCCAATTGACTGACAGAGTTTGACGTATCGAAAGCCTAAAAGCTGAGAAGACCAAAACGGGTCGATATCTTAAGAAAGAAAAAATATCTTATATCGCAGTTGAAGGTTGTTCTTCCAACGATAAAGATTTAATCGACAGAAGTGAGGTTAACGTGGCGGAACTTAAACCTGGACCTCCATATGCGTGTAAGGTTTTAAAGCCTTTGAATGGGAAAAACCCCATCGACGTTGAGAAAATAGATAAATACGTAGCTAAGACTTATATGTTTTACGTGTCTAAGTGCGATGAGATCTTTGATCTGTTAGTAAAAGAAGGTCAAATTATCGCCCCCAGCGTTTAAAAGATCCCCCCTATAACAGAAGAAGAAAAGGGGATTCTGTAAATTTCGTAATTTCCTTGGTCACAAAACTCACCAATGTGTTCTTTTCAGGGATTTGGTGCAAAAGGATTTGAAAGAAGGAAGGCTTCAATTTGGCGAAAGGCCAAAAATGCAGGTGGACTCCGATCCTATGAATGTGGAAGAAGCTTTGTACTTGAAGCCTCTCGAATGCATGATGTTCAAGACTACTGATGGTCTCATGGAGGTTTCTGAGGCAGCGTCCTTAGCTGAATCTCTGGAAGTGTTGATGGTCGAAACTACTGAGGGTTTCGGAAATAAGGTCGAAAGGAAATCGGAGTCGACCTACCCCCAACCAGGAGAAAGTTTATCAGACTTCCAATAGAAGTGTATAATGAATGGGTTAAAGGCTCTAATATTCCCTAAGTGCAGTGCGGTGTTCGACGAGAAAACCACCGAGAAATTGGAGGCTGACAACAAGGCTTTGAAGGAAGAGAAACTTGTCGTCCCAAGATTTATGTTCGGCAAGCACAAAGCACCTCGACGGAACAAAGAATATAGGAGGTAGTTTCAACGTCCCCGACCAAAGACTTTCATCCCGCCGACCAACGTTCCACAAGAAAAGTGGATAGAGTCCGTTAGTTAGAAATGGGGTAAGAAACCAAAGTGGAGAGTGTTGGAGAAAAAAACAACATCTCAAAGAAGAAAAGGGGCTACATGGTATCTCCTAACTATAAAGGAAAGAATATGATGACCAGGACACAATGGAGGCGTTACCAGCGGAACAAAAAAGCTGGGAGGGATATCACCACTCCATATTCGAAACCTGTGGAAATCTCTGGACAAAAGAAACAGATACCAAAGGTATTGGAACTAGGACAAGGAAAAATATTGGCCAACCAGACAATGGCCATGACAGTCGACTCAACGGGGAAGAAAGCAGTGGTAGCCTCCCAAAGTGTGAAATGTTCGTCAGAGGTTGAAAAACAGCCAAGAGACGGGGGTGAATAAAAGGAAGAAGAACCTGAGTACTCCCCTCAACCAGAGGAAGGAGAACCTGAGTACTCCCCCTAGTCCAATAAGGAGTTTGACAAAGACATGTACGATGAAACCAATGATGACATCTATGGTGATGACTTCGTTGTAAACTAGGGCATCGTATCGGGACTACCAGCTGAATAAGGCATGGTATTCGAAGTCTCTAAAACAGAAGAAGACTTTGTGCTAGATGAAACGGTTGGAGGGAAACCTCTGTGCTACTACGTCATGAATATTGGCGTAGTGGATGAGCAGAAGGCCACGTTCGAAAGAACCAACCAAAGGATGATGTATCATCCGAAGCCTTTGTTCATCAGGGAGAAGGTTGATGGAATAGCGGTAAACAAGGTATTTGTCGATGGAGGCGCTGCGGTCAATCTAATGCCCCATACTCTATTTAAGAAAATGGGAAAGGGTGACGAAGATCTTCGACAACACAACATGGTCCTATCAAACTATGAAGGGAAAACCAGCAATATAATAGGTCTTGTCCAGGTCGATCTTATGTGGGAACAACAACACACTCAACACTTGTCATGGTAATAGACTCCAAAGTTAATTTCAATTTACTCTTGGTTCGAGAATGGATCCATGGGATAGGAGTGGTACCTTCGACGGTTCATCAGAGACTTATAATCTAACGCAAAGACGACATCGTGGAGAACATTGAGGCCCACCAAAGTTATTACCGGGTCGACGACAGGGGTTCAAAGAGATCTTTCGACCAATACTTGGCAAATATAACGCCATGCGATGACGAATCAGGTTCCTATACTTCCGTCAAAATTGGTCGAGTTCTGAACTTAGACCCTGATCATGCTTTCATATAGGATAATGAGGAAGACACAGGACCAAAGACGGGAATTCCACCTACGAGGTGGCCTACAGTCGATGAAGATGACTGCTGAGTTAGAAAGTTTAGCTCGAATTTTGGCCTATTTGGATGAAAACAAGAGAAAGTTGAATCTGGAAAAGGAGAGGCTTCAAAATTTGTCATGTGAGGTCGAAGGATTGGAAGATGGTCGACAAGACCAAATAACAGCTTCAGAAAGATGAAGGCTTAATTGCATCTACGATAATGAGCCTTTAGGGTTCGAAAAGAACCCATCAAATGAATCCCAGAAGATGCAAGCACAAGATCCCCTCGAAGAGATCGATCTAGGGGACGAGATCACAAAAAGACAAACCTACATAAATACTAAGGTAGGGTCAGAAATGAAGGCGAAGTTGATTAAAGTATTGACCGAATACAGAGACTATTTTGCTTGGGATTATAACGAAATGCCTGGTTTAAATCGAAGTATAGTGGAGCATCGACTTCCTATCCAACCTGGGAAAAGACCAGTGAAGCAACACCCTCGACGATTTGCTCTGGACGTCACCTTGAATATTAAGCAGGAGATTGAAAGACTCCTCAAAAGCCGCTTTATCGGAACTGCAAGGTACGTCAAATCGTTAGCCAATATAGTGCTCGTCATTAAGAAAAATGGAACTCTTAGAATCTGTATAGATTTTAGAGATCTGAATAACGTCGTGCCAAACGATGAATACTCGATGGCGGTGGCGGAAATGCTGGTCGATTCGGCCGCAGATTTTGAATACCTGAGCATGCTTGATGGTTACTCTGGCTACAATCAAATTCTTATAGCTGAAGATGATGTCTCCAAGACAGCGTTTCGATGCCTTGGAGCTTTAGGGACATACGAATGGGTCGTGATGCCATTTGGTTTGAAAAACGCAGGAGTGACCTATCAAAGGGCTATGAATGCCATATTTCATGACTTCATTGAAAATTTTATGCAGGTATATATTGACGATATCGTGATCAAATCGTCATCACAAGGAGATCATATGGATCACCTTCGACGCTCGTTTGATAGAATAAGGAAATATGGATTGAAAATGAATCCATTAAAATGTGCTTTCGGTGTACACACAGGAGACTTCCTGGGGTTTGTGGTACACAAACGAGGCATCGAGATCAATTAAAACAAGACAAAAGCGATCTTAGACCTCAAAATCCCGTCGATAAAGAAGCAGCTCCAATCTTTGTTGGGGAAAATAAACTTCTTGAGACGGTTCATATCGAATCTAAGTGGTAAGACAAAGGTGTTTTTGCCACTACTCAAAATTAAGAAGGAAAGTGATTTCCACTAGGGACCAGAGCAGCGAGAGGCTTTCGACGCCATTAAGGGTCAAACTTTAATAGATGATGAAATGTGATAGTGTTCAGTTTCAGTGAAGTGTGCTTCTTATACGACAGAGTGGGGTGGACCTACAAGGTTAACACTTTATTACCCAAGCCAATGAATAAGTGAGAAGTAGTTTGAGCGTGAGAATTTGTCCAATAGATGGATCTTGGTGTGTACCGAGCTTTATATATATATAAAGGGATGTTATAACCACTTTTATTTAATCTGGGGTGGCATGCAAATCACTGTCCGCTAAGATATGATAGTGGAAAGTTTGACAGGAGGTCGAAATCATGCACTTTGTGCTTGAGGGAAGCCATACTTATTCCTTGCACTTTTCCCCATAGTGCTTTCTATTGAGCCTTGATATATGGGCCTTTTGGGCGGCCCAAAATATGTTTTCCCCAAGCCCTTATTCCTGCATGTTGGAACGAGGGTTTTGTTACGTTGGCTTCCAGTTTGGCCCTGGTCGGTGGTAGTGGGATATCTTTAATAGGGTAGCATTGGGAACAAGCGCATTTAATGTCTTTCTTGTAACTTGAAACATGTTGCTGGTGGGTTTCGATGAGTGACCATTGGATTGAGAATAATGATGCCTTCTTATCTTTGGGTACTCGAGTGTTCTACATAGTTTGATGCGAGATCATGACTGTTGGTAGCATTCATACTTCACAACGCCTGTTACGTGGATCCTACAGTTGTATAAAGAATATATATTGGGTTCTTAGCACGGGGCCAAGGCTTTCCCTCCCTTAGCCATTGGCCAAAAGATTTTTGAGGTCTACTCCAATTATGTGAAGAATTTCAAAGGCCGGTACTACCTGGTTACTCACTTTACTGAAGCGGTCCATGTGAGTATGTGTGACATTAAACATGGGGTTCCCTCCAAATGTATGCATATGTTTCCAAAGTTCTATCGTCATAGACACTTCTTGGCAGAGGTTAATTCTTATGTCTACCTTCTGGACGACTTATCTCACGAGGAGACCGAGCTGAAGAGGAAATTGGTGGGCTTTTTGGAAATATTGAGCTTCGTCGGCAGGACCATGTCTTATAGGGTAGCAATAATGAAATAAAAGAGATGGTATGTAGGGACACACTTGTTGGTGAGGCCCACCGCGAGAGTGGAAAGATGAATCATCTTGGGTGAGTAGCGTAGGAATTTCATACTTTCTTTGATAATTTTCCTATGATGGTTTCATTGACCCTTTAGATTTATTTCTTTTAGATAAGATGAAGTGTCACATGACAATGCTTCAAATGAAGAAGATACCTAGATTCTAACGTTCGCTTGTGAAAGCCATCCATGTTGATTCAACCTCTTTAAAACTTCCTATTTCGGCTAGGGTTGGGGTACGAGGTTCTCTTAATCGACATGCAACGAGGGCTCCGTACACTCACAACACATGTGAATGACGAAAATTCTTCCAAGGGTTATTCCCTTGAGAGAGCATAGTGACAAAAGGCCTCGGACGGGTATGCAAGATTTGGGAAAAATTTGTTCCTAAAGGATGTTTAACCTTGGCCCTGGCGCATTATTTATGGTACTTTTGGCATTTCTTGGTCCCTGAACAGATATATAGCTTAACCATTCATATCTAAAGAAGGTTATGCTTATTTTTCGAGCAAGGGTGATGTCGTTTGTCAAAAAAAGTTGGGCGTCAACTTCCTTGGCATTTGGGGTCGCTGAAATGGGAGACATCTTTTTTCCTGGCTTTATTTTGAAAGAAAATAGGCGTTTGCATAGCTCGTCAGTGCTTATAACATATAATGAAACAGGTTTCTAGAATAGTTCACAAATACAAGTTGTATATTGATGGAGATGGGGAATGCGATACAATCATTTGGGTATCCTTATTTATTGGCTGAAAAGGTGTCGTCGTTGGTTCTAGAGATAAAGGAAAAGAATGATGCCCTTTCATCTACTCATACGACATTATCCTAAATTGAGAATGCCCTAGTTGAGGTGACCCAAACAAATTGGATTCTTCCCGCAAGAAGGTAACGGAGTTGGAGGTTTATTTAACCGAAGCTCGAGAGGGTTGGAAGAAGGCTCAAGATGACCTTCAAGAGTTGCGTCTTGAAAACATTTGCTTATCTAAGGAGTATACAAAATAAGTGGAACATAGTTATTCTCTTCTATAATTTTCTTTTGAAAATACTGTGAATTTTCTTTGATTCTGAGTACTCTTTCATCCAAAGAGTGTGACTTATGTTGTTGCGTCAGGTTATAGACACTATTAAGCATATCGTTAAATCCTTACATACCTAGATTGGCTTGTAACTATTAAAGGCTTTGAAGCATTTCTTGTTCGAGAATTATCAGTTGCGACAGAGTTTGCGTCGTGGTCTGGCTTGGGAGTGGTTGTTGAAAAGACTCGAAAATTGAGAGGACTTAAAATGTGTGTTGGCTGATTGTTGGAGGAACAAGATTTTGTAGTGAAGGGGCAGATGGAGAAGTCATTATGACAAGACTGTCCTCGACTGTAGGAGGAAGTAGATTTAATGGAAGCGGAGTCTCCCTCGTGAGATCGGGAACATTGATTGTTGGAGTGGTCACACTGGAGGTATTCTGTTGAGTTGTTGATCGAGTAGCTCGCAAAATTGCCATTATTTCATAAATTTAATTAATGATTCGCCTGAAGAGGAGATATGTTGTTCGATCTTCGAGTTAACGTCACTCCTGCTAAGAATTATTGTCCGTTTTAGGTTTAAGAATCCTCACAATTTTATATTTAAAAAATCATTATACTCCATTCTTGAACAACATGGAACACAATTTAAACCCGTACATAACATAACAAAAGTTAATAAAGGAAGAATAAAATATAATTTAGCAATGGTTGCTATTGCATGATATTTAGATTTAATTAGGGGACGATACGAAAAAGTTAATAAAGGAAGAATAAAATATAATTTAGTAATGTTTGTTATTGCATGTTATTTAGATTTAATTAGGGGACGATACGAAACAAATTTCCAATGACAAAGTTAAAGTACAAAGTTACAATAATATGAATCACTCCTTTTTTCAGTTCCTTATTCAAAGCATCAAGAATGTATAAAAACGATATTGATTCCTCATCTTCATCACGATCCGCGAACTGTTGAGTTATTTATTTCACTCCCTTTGATTTGTTTCCATAGTTCTCTGGAACAAATTAATGTGTTAAAATGAACAAATACCCAAAGAAAACACGTATAAATTAAAAATGGCACAGCGGCTTAACTTATTATGTTACCTAAAAACAAACGATAAAATAAGATTTTTATATTTAAAAATTAAAATTAAATAATTAATTGTCACATACCAAAAAAACACGTATACATTTTTATATTAATTAACTGTAGTCGTTAAATTTTGTGAATATTTGATTTTTATTTTAATTGCTAATATTTATTAATGTTTGTAATGTATTGTTAATATTTACTTGGTATTTAATTTTTTTAAAATATTATGTATATATAATAAAATAATTTTAATTAGTTTTGAACATTTTTAAATATATAAAGTAACAAAAAAAGAAAATATTATGATATGAGGTGTGTCTAATATGAATTTGGTAAAAAGTAAATTTTACTATTTTTACAAAAAAATAATTTTTTATTTATCATAAAATTTATATCAAAATATCAGATCAAAATTGATAATAACAAAATTTTTATGTAAATTGATAATATAAAATAATTTTACATTGTTTATAATTCTATTGTAAAACTGTATTATTCAATGTTAAAATTTTATTTTTAATTATAAAAAATTTAAAATAAATAATATTACTATGTGTGACGATTATATGAGTATCTTATAAAATATAAATGAATAAAAAAGTATAAAAAAATTGACTAAAAATAAAAAACTAATAGAACATTAAAGTTTGATGAACAAAAATATTTTTTTAATAGCCCTCCTCCACAACATTTAAATAAATATAAAAGAAAAACAAGTAATGCTGAGTTGCATAACGATTGAAATTGAAAGGTTAAGACCAAAAAGTGGAATGGGAGTTGAATAAATTACCTGCAGATGTTGGTGTTGGAGGTGAAAGAGTGTTGTTGGCGTTGAAGCACTTGGCAGAGATGTAGTGAACAAAACAATTGCAGACAGTATTTTTCACACACTTTCTCTTTCGAGGAATCACACTCGCATCATTATTAGCTGCTTTCGTTATTTTCTCCTTTGGCTCTTCCACAAGGTTTACTATGTCAACCCCTTCGCAACAAAATCTCAACTTTCTCATCATTTTTTCTCTGCCTTCCTTTCTCTCAATTCTATTGCAATGTGCAAAGGAGATAGTTTTTGACAATATATATACTAATAATAAGGATTTGTTTCTAGAAAATGGCCAATGTGAATTTCGTTTGTGTACCTGTCTCTGTTAATAAATTATTAAGGTTTTTTATTTTTTAATTAAATATCTAGTAGCTTTTTTTATAAATTTAAGTTCTAGAAAATATGGTAAATTTTGTCTTGTAATTTTTTAGCATGCAGTTTTAATCGTTGTTAAAGAAATATATATTTTGAATGGTTTTTTACAGTCATTTTTTAGATATTATAAAAGGTTCATCTACAAAAAATTAAGCTCAGAATTTGTTTTTTTAAATTTATATTTTAATACTTTATCTTGAACTATTAATATTAAAATAATATATATTTAATTTATCTTTTGTTAAAAAATATATATGATTTATGCATAAAATTTTTATAATGTTCTAAACGTTATTGATAATAATCAATCTCAAAATTCACAAGAAAGTGCTAATTTATGCTTTAAAATCCCATATCGTAACACAAGTACTAGACAACAAGATAATATACATGTCAGCAGCACAAGATAAGTTTTTGTACTCTGGTAAGTCTAAGCTTATTACCATGGCTTGGGCTAAAACTTGCAAGCCTACTGAGCAAGGTGGCTTAGGGTTTAGATCTCTTTCCACTCTCAGTGAAACTTTTAACATGAAATTATGTTAGGATATTATGAATTCTTCTGAAAATTTAGGCTATCCTATTAAAACAATAAAATGATATTTTTATTTTTTAATATTATGTGTTTGGAATAAAAAGTTATTTTTATAGTTTATTGAGAGATGATAATTCGTGTTTTTAATTCAGACTCCTAACATAAATTTTGTCCACTCACATGAGCATGTTCTAGATAAAAAAGAAAAAAAATTGTATAATTGAATATTTTATTTTTTAGCCCAGCAAATACACCTTCAATGCACAACCTCTACAATACAATATAATTTTTTCTAACAAGATTTTTACCTTATTTATACTTAGGTCCAAAATTAAACTTTTAAAATTTGACGTTCTCCTTTTTTTTATTTATTAATTAAAAATGAATAAGATTTTACCGCGGTTACGACTCTCAATCAAGAGAAAAAGTGACATTGATCATAAATTTGATTCTTAACGCCAATAAATTTTGAGTTTTATTTATAATAAAAATGATGTCTTTCTTTTTTTATTTTTAAATTAAAATGGCTAAAATTTCTTCTTTATTAGGAAGTTTAGATAAGGGAAAAAGTTAATTTGTTATTTTATATTAATAAAAAACTAGCACCTTCCTTTTTTTAAAATTAAAATAAATAAGAGTTGGATTGACTTAATCGATTATCGACCTTAAAAAGCTTATGGGTTGTTTCCATATTTGAGTCATCTTTTGTCTTATAAATATATGACTCTTTTCTCAATTCTAACACACCAGAAAACATATTATAATGTCTTTATCTCACTCTATTTTCTCACTTTTGTCTTAGTACTTTTGAGAGTGAAGTTTTATATCTATAAGGTGTTCTAGGCTGGTGTAAAGGCAATATTGTAAATTCTTCAGAGTGAGAAATTTGTTTTGGTTGTGAGATAAGCCAAGTGAAAAAACTCTTGTTTGATTGTTGAGGTAAAACAGTTAAAATCTCTAGTTAGTTGAGGAGGTCTCCATAATTAAACCTCTCAGTCGATTCTTGAGTTTAGCTTGCTGTTAAAAGCTCTATGTTGGTTGTGAAGCTCTTCGTAATTAAAACTCTATGTTGGTTGGGAAGTTAGACGTCGTAAAACTCCAATCCTCTTGTAAGGAGGTTCATGGGTAAAACTTGTTAAAATCTCATATAATAGTTGAACTCTCAAGAAGGAATTCTTGGGGTGAGGACGTAGGTTAACTCATTAGGTCAAACCTCTATAAATCTTTGGTGCTTTTCTCTCATCCCTTGAATCTTTACTTTTCAGTTATTTCCATTGCATTTCCATCTATCTAAATTTTTTTATGTTTCTTTTATCTTGTTTATTTTACAAACGTGTTTCAAACTAAGGTTTTGGTAAAGATTTTGATTTGGAAATGGTTTTTAAAACTTACACAATTCACCCCCTGTGTTTAGAGTCTCGTGTCCAACAAGTGGCATCAAAGTTTAACTCATGTTTACAGACTAATCGTTTTAATAGGAAGATGATGACTACAAGCACTTATGCTTTTAACATGAGTCTTTTCATGGATAAACCTCCATCGTTTAATGGTGATAGGTTTGAATTGTGGAAAGCTAGTTTTGAAAATTTTATCAAAACAATTGATTTTGAAATGTGGGATATTCTAATCAATGTTATTTTTATTCCTACCTTATCCCTTAATGATGAGGTATTAATTAAACATGATTTTTATTGGAACAAAGAAGATAAGATAATTGTCAAACTTGGTTTTAAAGTCAAATATCTTTTAATCAAAACTTTAAGTTCCATAGAACTTTATCATGTATTTACTTATGAGTCCGCCAAGGAAGTGTGGAACATTATGGATATAATTTATGGAGTTTTTCCAAGTGTCAATCAAAAGATAATGAACACACAAACCCAATTTTAAATGCCAAATGTTCATCAGAGCAATTCTCATAGATGACACTCAACCATCGGAACCCTTAGGGGATATATTAGAAACAGTGTTTTAACAACTATCTAAGAATTAAAAATTAGAATCAGAAATCTGATCCAAGTCTCAATTCAAAAGATAACAGTGTCTTTGCTGAGTTTCAGCAAAAATATACAAAGGAGGAAATAATCAAGAAACTCAACTAATTAATCTAGCTTTTGAAGGATGAAGGAATAAACTAAAGTTCGTTAGAAGAATCATCATCAAGATAATATGTTAAGAAAGTAGAATCATACCATGTAGTTTTCTTTTAACGAACAATCTCAATAAATGATAAATCATGTGAAGAGTCATCATCCAATTAGAATGATGAGGAAGCCTCGTGAAATAAAAGTTGTGAAGGAACTTCTTCTAGCCAAGTCGTTGAAGAATCTTCGTCAAGTGGAACATTCAAAGTAGCTTCATCTAACAAAAGTAGAGATGATGAAGAGGCAACATCCAGAAGATGTTATGAAGAGTTCACTTCTGGAAGAATCTTTGTTATTGCTAAACACTATTTGGAGAAACTCCTCTGAAGCTAGTCAGGTGAAGCTGCAAACGTCCTATTTCTTATGAGGTATATCAGTTTATATATTCCTCATGGATGAGGTCCCTTTTTATACTCTTTCACCCCATCAATGATTTTTTTAAAGGATGTCTCTTCATATCCCTCATTAAGGTGGCTATGGATAACGTCTTCCTCCCTTTGTAATTATCAGATAATGTTATTTCCCTTGGTTTCTGTAACTCCCATGCAATCATGGGGATATCTCGTAACTGTTCATTATGATTATTTATATGGCCCCTAGTACTTAGGTTGGATCCGACTTGTTCCTCTGTTAGTGTTGTTACAAAATTGACTGTGATGTGCTTGTTTTGCATATATGTCAACCCTGACCGGGTTCCGACTTGTGCAAGTTTTTTGCTTATCCGACTTACTTGTTTCCTTGTACTCGGTATGCAAAAAATCATCCTTTTGGAATTCCGGGATGTACATAAGCTCCCCGACCACGAGGTTCAATTGGATTGAAGTGTTCAGACAATAAAATCTTTGAATTCCTTCTTCCTTAAGCCGGCCTCCTATTTGACGGGTTACTGGATGTCAGTCATTTTAATGATGACAAGTTTTTATCTCTCCATGTCATGCTGGTTTTTATGGGAACTCTCACTTGTCATCATTACTGTTGTTCAGTAAGAATCCTTGACCGTTGCAAACTTATTTTAAATAAAGAGACTCTTCTTTTACTTTGTTTATTTACCAAAGGTAGTGCTCTTCCCCTTTTGAGTGTTGTTGACAAATCTCTTTACTTCCTCAATCATTCGCTCTTTCTACAAGCTCAAGCCCCATGTATCGTTTTCTTTCCCTTCTCACTCTCTTTTTATTATTTTATTATGTCTTTAATAAAAGGTTATTATCAATCGGGAGAATCCCCGATTTCCCTTACTGCACATGAGAGAAATAAAATTTGGAATGAATGCAAGAGAGAGTGTGAAAGTCACTTGAGTCGATCAGATTTTGATTGGATTATTAAAGAAGTTTATGGTAAAATCCCTTCACCTATTAGTAAAACTGACTCAGAGTCTTCATCATCAGGTTTCTCGGACACTCTGATGGAGACAACATGATCTTTGGTAGACAAATAAGTTCTAAGCTATGACCACAGTGTAATTGACGACAACTACATCTTGAAGCTTCGTTCTAATAACCCAGTTTCCTCTATCGGGAACGAGGAAGATGTTATACTAGAACCTTGTGTGGAGGGTGAAAGGGTATGTATTACTCGGCCCAAAGGAGTGGCTGATGAATATTTCTATTTCTACTCAGGGGTAATTGAGGATTTCAAGGTTTGTATCCCATTTTCCGAATTTGGGTCTGATCTCCTCAAAACCCGAAACATATCCCCTTCTTAATTGCACCCAAACGATTGGGGTTTTATCAAGGATTTCGAGATTGTGTGTGATGTAGTGGACATAACGCCCACATTAGGTTTGTTTTTTATTCTTTGAGTTGAAGGGAGCGGAAAAAGGAGGTTGGGTCACCCTAAACGGGATTCCAGGAAAAACCTTCCTTCAAACTTATACTACCAATTATAAGGGTTTCAAGGAAAAATTCTTTTGAGTGAAGAGTGGGGAGATATGTAACGAAGTTATTTATGCTCTGGACGGGAGCTATAGTTTCTCGATTTATTGGTCGGATGACCCCTTGCCGATTTCCAGTTTTGACTATGATAAGTTGAATGCTCTTGAAATCCGAGCCTTGGCCGTTCTGGATGCTTTCTGGGTAGTGAAAGTTAAGGATTTTCTACATATGGTTGATGACCCGGAACAAATTTCTAATTTTCTGGGTAATGCTTACATATGTTTTTTATTGATTTTTTATAACCTTAATATTTTATAGCTCTTGAACTTTAGTTTGTTTTTTTCATTTCAGCTAACATGAAAAACCTCAAACTTTCCGAACAAAAGAAGTTGATGGTGGAAGTGAGAGCGAGATGTGGGGAGCAGTCACTTCTAAAAGTGAACTGACGGGTATTCAAACTCGGACTCTCAAAAGGAAGGAAATGGATGTTGTCAAAGTCGCCCCTATTGTATCAGAGCCCCAACATGTCTTCGTTCCTCCCTCTAGGGACTCCGAGTCTGATTCTCCGAAGAAGATGAAGACCTCGATGAGTGAGGATGTCAGTCAGGCTGACCTTATCATTACTACCTGGATGCAAGATTTGGGTAGTAGTCATCAATCTAAACCATCTTTTGAATTTAAGTTCTGCTCTAACAACTTTGACGGTTTGAGATATCTTTATCATCATTTAAATGCTAGTGAGAAAGTTAAGAAGGTGAAGTCCATAGGCGCTCAACAACTGACCTAAAATCGCAGGGCTTACCTAATGAGATGCACGGTCTTGACTCGGGGTCTGTTTGAAGTAGGTGATGCTTATGAGAAGAACGAGGATCGTCTTACTAAAGAGATGACCCAGTTGAAGGATGACATGAAGGTCCAGACCGCTAAGGTGGAAGAGCTTACCATGCAGCTATCAGAGATGAAAAAGGAGAATGAGACCTCGGAGTCCCAATTGTGGAAATGACGAAGCAAAAGGAAATTGCTGAGTCAAAATGCTCGGATCTGGAAGCAACCAATGTTGGTTTAGTTCAAGAAGCGGAACAAGCTCGAGCTTTTAATGAGACTTTGAATAAGTATTGGAAAGATTCCTAGGTAGACTTTCTCTCGACTGGTGATGAAGCTTTTGAAAGGGCCAAAACCCAAGCTTTATGCATCATGCCCAACCTGGACGTGTCAAAAATGGATTTTTTCAAGACTGTGATAGACAACCAACTGGTGGACATGGAGGAAACATCTCCTGAAGTAGAGGTTTTGAAAGACGTGGCGTCGAACAACTCGACCCTTGAGGATCAAAAGACGAGCATCATGAAGTTTAATGTTTTGTTTATGTTTGTTGTTGGCCATCAATGACGATGTGACTTTTTTGTAACTTTTGAACAATGTTTATCCTTATCTTTGAAAAATATTAGATCCCCTCAGGGGCCCTTTTGAATGTGCTATAATTATTTTGTTATCCTAAGACTTATTTTATTCAGCCTTAACATCTTGTCTGCTTTAATAATTTAGGCTTTGTGATTAAATGATTTAATCAAGCTATTCGTTATAGGCTCCTCGGAATTTTAACTTGATATCTTGGTTTCCTTTTTCCCAGTAAAAAGGTAGTTGTAATTCCTTTTTTCCCCAGAAGAGTTCATCCTTGATATGTTCACTTTAACCAGTGATGTATTTTCTCTTTTCCTTGGTCTTTTGCCCAGTAACCGGTAGTTGTAAATCCCATTTCCCTTACTGAGTCTATCCTTGATATGTTCATCTTAATCAGTGACGGATTTTCACTTTTTATGGTATTCTACCCAGTAACAGGTAGTTGTAATTCCTATTTGCAGTATTCTGCCCAGTAAATAATAGATATAAATATTATTCTTCCTTTGAGTTTATCCTTGATATGTTCATTTTAACCAGTGACGGATACCCTCTCTTTGGTCTTCTTCCTAGTAACAGGTAGTTGTAAATACTATTTTCCCTGGAAGTTTATCCTTGATATGTTCACCTTAACCGGTGACGGATTTTCTTCCCTTTGAGTCTATCCTTGATATGTTCACTTTAACCGGTGATAGATACTCTCTCTTTAGTCTTCTGCCAGTAACAGGTAGTTGTAAATCCTATTTGGTTTCTTTTCCCCTGTAGGTCATTCTTACTCAGTAATCGCTAATGAATATGCCTCTTTTTTTCTCAGTAAGTCATCCTTGATATGTTTACCCTAATCGGTAACGGATGTCTCTTTGTCTAAGTGCATTATCTTATTACACAGTAATCGGTAGTGGATAATATATCTCTTCTACTCATATGTTGAAGTTTTTCTTCCCCAGATGAGTTTGGTTTCGTATTTCTTTGAGGAATCGAATCCCCTTTTGCGTTTGAATATTTTATCCTCGCTCTGATTTACGCATTTCCCCCGGCATATGTTTCTTACTGTATTGGTGTTATTCCAATACATGCAAATTCCTCATCCTCAGTCTGAGTCTTTCAACTGATTTATTTTCATGGAAAATCGCCTCGTGTCTCCAACAGTTTTCAAGTCGTAGCCTGACCTACGCATAACTTTTATCCCCAGAGTCTCTGTCTCCCTAGTGAGTTTTCCTTATGGAATGCATTTTTCTCCTGTGGACTTTCAGTTTCTCCAGATTCTTTTCCTTTGTGGCAATATATTCCCCACAAAGATTATTTTTGCATACATGTCATATGCATCATGAGGTCTCTTAGGGACCAAAATTTGTTTCTTGATATTGTTATTTAAGTACATTCTACTAAGTTAATACGAAGATTTTAACCTTCACATCCCCAGCTAGAATGTCCTTAAATAGGGGCAGCTGTAAGACCCCAATTTTGACCCTAAGATCCCTCATTGATATCTCATCATTTGCAATGGCTTTGGGATCACACCTTGGCATCCTCCTTACCCCTCATTCATTGGGTTTGTATTGGGAGAGATTACCAAGCACTTTTGATTGTATCATACTTTTTTTTTCTTTGTTTACTAACCCAAATACTAAAAATATGTCTATGTGTAACTTTGTTTCTTTTGTAGGTAGTGTGTGTGTCCACCTATGCCTCATTAAGTTCATATCTAGGGTTTGAGACCCTTAATGAAAGATATAAATCAAGGAAAGGTTCACAATGGTTCTAAGTATCATATATGGAACCCCATGTTCTTTACTTATCATTTATATCTAGAATTCATCAAGAGTTTGAAGCTTGTTTGCCTTGGAAGCTCTAATTCATCTAGGTATCTTGTGTGACTTCCTCAGCAAGTTTCTGCATCATTTGGTTAAGTATCTCAAGGTATACTTCATTATTCATCATATAAAGCATATATGATTCTCCATTATCCCCAAAGATCAAAGGAACCTTAAGTTTGCAAGTTGGTTCAAAGAAGTTGACCAGAGAAAGTCAACTGATCGAATCTAGGGTTCCCTAGACCCTATCTCCTAAAATATTTGTCATATGAAAAATTATTCAAAGAGAAATATTACTCTTTATGACATTTCAAACAACTTTCATGTTGACATCAAGAGCTAATTTTCTTGGAAAGTCATTTTTTATGGTGAACGATTATAGGTCATTCTGTCTGTGCCCTAGATGGAAGGTCAACTTCGAAAGACCATAACTTGCTCAATTTTTATGCTATAATCCATAACTCTATCATGAAAGATTCAAATGGTGTCAAATTTGTGACCAAATTGAAGAGGAATGAAAGATATTCAACTTTGATGAAGAAATCATTTTCATTTGGAGCTCATAGCAAAAGTTATTCAAAGTGGAAAAAGTGATCATTTGACTTTATACTTAGAAATTTTTCAACTATATTTGATTCCTCCAACTTCCACCTTAAAATTTATCATGATCCATGCTCCAAATGAAAAAGTGTTTAACAGCAAAGTCATTCCCCTTCATATCACATTTCTAAAGAGTCCAAGCTCATGTCATTTGGAGCATTTTTAAAGGACTTACACATGGTTACATTGCATGGTCCCATTTGGATGATTCTCATGACCAACTTTCAATTACATTTGCATAGCCTCATGTTAAGTTTTCAGCATCACTCTTACATCATTTTGGACCTTTTCCAATCATTTCATGGGCCTATCACACGCCCATGCAAGCATGCACACTAACATTTCTATTTTTAACAATTTTTTGGAAGTGTGTAGAAATGAATCTTAGAGCCTATAAATGCAAGCCATTCTACTCAGAATCAAGGACACCTTGCTCAAGCTTTGCTTCTGCAACCTTCCCACCCTCCACTGATAGGATAATTTTGAGGATTTCAATTGAAATTGAGTTTCAATTTCACTTTTGTTTTGAAGTTGAAACTCCAAGAGTCCAAGCCATTTGAGCTCTCATTTCATCTCCTGCAAGCAAGTAGAAGCAAGCCCAAGCAAATTGAGATCCAGATTGAGCTTCATCACCGCAAACAGAAGGTGAATTTTATGAAAATTTCTCTCTTTGATTCTTTCTCAATTCTCCATCATTTCCATTAATTTTTGGTTGGCTGAAGTCCTAGCAATGTAGGCAACAAGATTGAGTTGCTTTGAGGTCAAATCGAAGCAACACAGATCATACACCTCAAATTTCAAATCCATGTATCTCTCAATATACATGGAATTGGAAGAAATTAAGGTCAGATTTAGACTCCTGAGGATTTTTACTTCAAATTAGTGTATTCATTTTCCATTTTTATGAAGGTTGGTGGTGGACCAGTCCGGTGAGGTCCACCGGAGAAGAAGACCAGAGATAGGGCTTCGGTGGTGCGTTGGCGCTCTTCCAGCCATCTGATCACGTTTGAATGATATATTCTTACGCGTTGACTGAGACATTCCAATTAATAAGGGAGATCTGATGGCCCATGTTTTTCTTCCATTTTTATTTTAATTTCTGATTTTTTATTTAATCCATTTATTTTATTTTATTCATAGAAATTTCATTTTTAATCCAAAAAATATGGGACTTTCACCAAAAATCTTTATATATTTTCCTCTTCTATATTTTGAGTTAAAATAATTTTTTGGATTAATCTTGATATTTTTGGTGAATTAATTTATTTTTAACTTGTTTTTAAATATTTTAAAATGCTTCTGACTTTCCAAAAATACTAAACTTTTTTGTCTAAGGTCTTTTGACCTTGTTTGACATAGGATAAATCACTTGACCATTTATTTGGTGATTGGAAGGGATTTGAGGTTTTGTCCATTTAAAAATGCATTTTAATTCATTTTAAAATTGATTTTTAATTGATTATTTGTTTAAAAATTGTGTTGAGCCATTTAATTAATCTTGTGATGTTTGACTTTCTGTTTGACATTGGTCATGATTGATTTAAATTTTGTTTGACCAATACTATTGGATTTAAGGGGTTGATGAAATGTACATTTCATCCCCCAAAATGAATGGATAGTATTGATCATATGAAATTCCTCATGTGTCCAATTTGGGTTTCTATTTCCTCTTCCCTCTTCATCTTCATCCCTATTATTCCCCAATCCATCATTGACCGATGAATTCTCTTCATGTCTATTGCTAGTTGATATTAATAATTGTCTTTTTTTTAGTTTGATTTTTATTTTGATATTTGTTTGGTAATATTAAAATTGTTTTGATATTAGAATTTTATTTGGAATTTGGCTTTGATAGTGATTTTGAATATTCTTCTACCTTGATCTAATACCTAACAATTAACTTCTAACTTTTAATTTTCGCTCCTAACATTTATTTTTTGTCATTTACTTTTATTTTTCTTTTTACCATATTGTATCATCATTCTTCATTTCATTCTAAAATGAACTTAAAAATGGTTAAGACTCAAAAAGATAATAATTCCCATGCGTGGAAAGAACATTGGAATGGCCTTAGGGACTTCTTATTAGGACCCTTACAAGAGACCTTGGATGATTATTTAACCCTAACATGAAAGGAGCATTCAAGAATCAAGAAGAACTTGTAATCTTTTATGTGCTTCCTAGTTTAGGACACAATTGCACACACAAGGCTTTCTCTTGAGCTACCTGACAATGAGACCTTTTATTTCCTGCACTCCCTTGTACTTTACATGTACCTCCCTCTCCTTTTGGATGTATGCTTTTACTTGCTTTCTTTTATTGCTTTATAGCTACTCCTTAGGCATTAGGAAGACTCAGTATTTCGTAATCAATAAACAAACCCTTGATCCAATGTCAAACGGTCTTTTTCCAAATCAAACTCAATAAGCAAACCCTTGATCCAACGTCAAGCAGTCTTTTCTTAAATCAAAATCAATAAGCAAACCCTTGATCCAATGTCAAGCGGTCTTTTCTCAAATCAAACTCAAAAATACAATAAATACGATTAAGATTGTATGCCACGAGCCTTAAGTGGTAAAGAAGGGATGAGAATTGAGTTTTCCTACACTCTTTCTGAATGCTTCGAACACAAGAGTTTGGCTTGGTAGTTCGAGGTATTCACCTTTATCCATAGTCTTTAGTGCAATCCTAAATCAAGAACACATTTCCCAAAACCTAAAAACAATTCAACGCATTCAAACCTTTTGTTTGAGCCTTAGGGTGACACCATCGAAAACCCTTCTTCAAGGTAATAAAATCAACCAAACAAACAAACCTTTTTAAATCCACGGACTACGGGGCTCTGATTTCTCACTTCAACAAGTGGGCATACGTAGGCACAAGAACCCAATTTTTGGCGAGCACACTAATTTAAAATCTACTTCCACTTTGCAAACCTTTGGCAAGCAAACATTCGATAAACAACATCCATTCAAGTGTAAACATCCTAGATGGTTCCCATGGAGTACCATGGATGTGAGGGATGCTAATACCTTCCCCTTGCATAACCGACTTTCGAATCTGTTCATGATTGCGATGATCATTCTTTGGGTTTTTCTCGATATTTTTCCTTTCCTTTGAAATAAATAAAAACCGATGGCGACTTTGTATTTTTCGCGTAGCGCCAATGTCCAACTGATCTGGAACTAGGTGGTTGAGTACACCGATTGATTTCAATTTATGCATCATAAAAACAACCGAAATACAATACAAAAATCAAAATACACAAACAATAACAACATACAACACAAATATTTTAAATTATGCTTATACCTCAATCATATCGCGGGTACACTTCTCTTGGTCAACCTCAGCCAACCTCTCTCGCTCCTCTTGCACCTCCTGCAACATCCTCTCCCGCTCCTCCCGCAACATCCTCTCTCGCTCCTCCTTCTCCTCTCTATTGATTGTGGATGTCTCCGTAACTAAAACTCTGTATCAGTTGGGAAGTTAACCATTGTAAAATTTGAATCCTTGTGTAAGGATGTTTGTGGGAAAACTTGTTAAAATCTCATATCATAGTGGAACTTTCAAGAAGGAATTCTCTAGAAGAGGATATAAGTCAATTCATTAGATCAGACCTCTATAAATCGTTAGCGTTTTTCTCTCATCCCTTAACTCTTTATTTTTCAACTATTTCCACTGCATTTTCATCTTTCTGATTTTCTATTTTTCGCTGTTTTTATCTTATTTGTTTTACAAACGTATTTCAAACTCTAATTTTTGTAAAAATTGTAATTTAAATAATATTTCAAACTCACATAATTCAACTCCCTCTTATTTCATGAGTCTGATGTCCTACATAATTCTATTTAGAACATAATTCTATTTAGAACTCTAATCGTAATATTTATATTAGTGATAACTTAATTATTCAATCAATAATGAATACATCGGCCATATTATACATACGAGTGTATATAAATAAAAAGATAACAACTACTAATAAAAATAACTAACCATTTACCAACTTTATTTTTAATTCCAGATATTTTAATGAGATGACAAATGTTTATTTAAGAGTTTAACGAGATCTTTAATTTGAATTCTGTCATGAAAATACAAAAAATTGTCATTCATTTCAAGTTGGTGTGTAGATAATGGGCCAGTTTGTTTTATCTTTAAAAAAAAATGGATTTTTTCTTTATATTTTTTAAAATGGATTTTACAAAAATATTTTTCAAATATTACAAGTTTTTTTAAATTTATTTTTTATAAATTAAAAGATTGAATTGTCCATTGTATAACATAAATATATATTATTAAAGATCAAAACATAGTCAAAATCATAATTTAAAAAAAAAATTGTATCTCAAAAATGATTTTTAAAAAAAGCTATTTGAAATAACTTCAAAATTAAGTGATTTTTTTGAAATTTTGATATCCAAAAAAAGTTTCGATAAAATGATAAAATACCTAAAATAACATTTTAAGAATAACTATTCAAACAAAACTTTCATTTGAAGCTTTTATGAAAAATTTCTTTGTACATTTTTTTTACACTAAAATATATAACACTATAAAAATCATTTTTAAAAAAGCCAAAACAAACGGGCCCAATATTCGTTTCATTAAACTATTTTTTTTTATCTTCAGTACCTCTATGCAAGCTTAAATGTATTTACTATACTTTCAATTTTATAAATAAAATAAATCTTTGAAAAATATACAAAGAATAAGAAAGGTCGGAAATACACCAGATAAAAAGTATTTGATTATCAATTTTATGAATAAAAGTTTAAATAATATAATATGAATCTCTAAAAATTTGTTCAAAAATGAATCTTTACTATTTTTAGCAATAAATGAATTTTATATTAATAAAACAAAAAAATAATATCTTATTAAAATTTACACACAAAAAGATAATAAAGTTCATAATTGAATCGGGCTCATGTATTAGACAATTATTTTATTCAGTCTATCGTATTTTTATTGTGATGAGCTAAAATGTTCACTTAGTCTAAAAAGAATGAAATTTATTTCACTAATTCATTCTTTGTGTTGATATAAACTAAAATGTCAATTGAACAAACAATTTATTCATTCTTCAAAATAAATCCATATAAAAATGGAAAAAATAACAACTTTAACAATTATAAATAAAATATAATTAATTTATTATGTTTCATTCAAAATCTTGATATCATAATTTTTTTTATAATCAATATTTTGATCCCAAGAGTTAGAAAAGTTTCATTCATGATCTTGATATTATAATTTTCACATTACGGCGATCCGTAATTCTTGATATGAATTGTTATCTCATCTCTTCTTTCCTTCTTTTATTCTTTTGTGTATCTTTGATGATAAATATACTTATGTGTTTGTGAGAAATGAGAAGAATTGAGAAAAGTTAATGTTGCTTTACTAATGAAACATATTTAATAGTGTCTAATTCCAACGGTCACATCTCATTTTAACGGTCATATTCCAATAATCATGAAGAGAAAAGAGAAATTTAAAATTTATTTTGAATAAAAAAACACAATTGGCTTAATTACCCAATTAAACCCAATTAAACCCAAGTAATGGTGTTTGGTCTAGTCTTTTGTGCATTAAGGTGATTTTGGGAGGTTTTGAATTGGTTTGATGTCTTTGTATCAACTTGAATAAAAGTAGATTGTTTGGTTTAAACTTGAAAGACGACTTTCTCCAAGCAGATTCCACTTTTTTTTCTTGTGAGATTAGCACATTTTCGTTTATTTTTCTTGGTGTTCCTGTTAGTGCCAATCCTAGGCGTAAGGAAACTTCGTCCCTATTTTATCCAAATTGAAGAAAAGACTATCATCTTGGAGAGGCAAACACTTATCCTTAGGATGAAAGGTAACTGTTGAATTTAATTCTCATTAATATTCCAATTTACATGTTTTATTTCTTTAAAGCGCCTAGAGTGGTGGTGGATGGAATTATTAAGATTCAAATGAATTTTCTCTGTTTTTATTCTATGCACATATTAAGAATCTTTTACCTGTATTAACTAACTGTATGCACTATAATAACCAACTTTCCTTTAGAAATGTTCAATATTGATGTTTGGATGTTTGAGAACATATTAATCAATCTTTAAACTTTGAACGATATTAACCAATTTTTTATCAACTAATTTTTAACTTTGTTTTAACACTTGCTAATAAATTAATCAATCTTTGAACTGTATTAATTAGGTTATTGAATTGCATTAACCAACTTATTGAATTAGGTTATTGAATTGCATTAACCAACTTATTATCTCTTACTTAAAAACATTTTCAAGTACATTTTGTAGAAAAAGAAATGAATATTTGACAAACTTTTTATCTCTAAGAGACGGCTTCCAAATTTGAATGTGTCCAAATAACATAACTAAGTCTCCCTTTCCAAGAGCGAAGATGGATGAAATAGAGATTACCTCAATATCTATAATAAACACACTGACTGAGAAATTTGTAAAAGATATTCATTATATACCTAAGAATACAAACACAAACTCTATCGAAAATGGAAAATATCTCACAAAAGTAACCTCAACTACATTTAATAATAGAAAATAATACAGAAAAAGTTACAATCCAGATGAATCAGAACAGGGGTGTACATTACTGTTAGACTTTGACGGCCGAGGAGGAGGCGGAGAAACCGTGTCGGAACTTGAACCCTTCATGGAATCAACAAAATGATTCCATATCATTTGCTTCACAGAACGTTTCTTTGCAGGGAAGACACTCCCATTCTTGGGTTTGTGCCATGTCTCTGTTTCCTCTGTTTTCATCACTCTCTCAGTATAGTACTAGCTTTGAGAAAGAGAGGAGAGTGGTGGGGTTTTTATACTTTTATTATTTGAAATATTTTAAATAAATAATAAATAAATGAATGAATGGGTAAATGTATAATAAGCTCGGTCCCATTTAGATTTTAGAATTAAATTAAATTATATCAGTTAGTAGAAATCGAAACTTGTTCACTAAGATTTGTATATGTGAGAAATAATACTCTGCGGCTGGTCTAAGCATATGAATACTGATTAGTTTGTTTTATGAACTAATTATAGATTGAAATTTGAGTTTAGAGTGTTTCCAATTACAGTTGATTTTTAGATTTGAATTTATCCTAACATTAACACACGGATAACACACGTAATTTTATGTTAACATATATAATTCCTCTTTTTGGTTGTTAAATCTATTTGTATTATGTGCTTGTAGACTAGCTTAGCTGGCTGATCCTCCAATCGCTGTTATGTGGGTCCTTGTTTTGTGACTTTTTGTGTGCTTTGGAATTTTAGATATCATTTCATGGACAATTCAAACTTAGTGAATAAGACTTCTGTAGTGTGACGGTCATTGGGTAATTTTATCTTATGTGGTCTTAGCTGTTTAATTAATGAAGAGTGGGATAGACAGACAATGAGGGTTGGTGTTATGTATTTGGCAATCACCTCTCATAAATGCCCCCCATTATCTTTGCTTCTAGAAGAAAACCATATTGGTTGGCTATTAGTACAACATCTTAAATAGATCTTATACTTTTATAAATATATATATATATATATATATATATATATATATAAAAGATAGGTCATCCTCTTTTCTTTTATCTTTTTATTTGTGTTCTCAAATTTATTAGAAGATTCTTTGATATGTAATCATCTTAAATGCACATATGTTCGACATACAAAAATCCTCAAATTACTTAGATCAATGGGGTTACCTGACCACGCCTCCTATACAACTTTGCCATCCAGTAAAGCCTATGGTGACCTTTTGACTGGATAACATGCCATATTGAGTGTTGTTGTCCAAAAATCTTTTGAAATACCAACATTCAAATGAATGCACCTTGCTTTCTCCGTTAGAGTCTTGTTCATCCTCTATGCAACACCACTCTGGTGTGATGTCTTCCTTCCAGAAAAGTGCTTATGGATTCCATTCTCCTCATAGAAATGCATGAACTTCTTGTCTGTCTATTTAGTTCCATTATCAGACCGCAAATACTTTATTTTTCTCCCTATCTAGTTCTCAACCTCCTCCTTCCATAATTTGAAATTGAAAAGACCTCAAATTTATATTTCATGAAACAAACCCATACCTTACAAAAAATCATCAATGAATGTCACAAAGTACTTGGAACCTTCAATGGAGGACTCTTTTGTAGGCCCATATACATCAGAATGGACATAGTCTAAGATTCAATTGGTCTTGTGTTGCTTGGTCTTGGAACGAACTCTACATTACTCACAAGAACATAATACTTATACAATCCAATTGTGCAATTGAAAACACCCTTCATCAAATTCCTCTAATGTAGTTTTATCATCACACGCTCACTGAGATAACCTAAGTGCATGTGTCATAGTTTGGTTGCATCATTATCAGTTTTAACAGATGCTATATTACCCATAGTTATGCATCCTAACAACTTATAAATATTTTCGGCAGTCCTCTTTGTCGTCATCAGTGTCATTGCACCCTTGTTAACCCTCATGATGTCTTTATCTCCATCTGACCAAAATGCATAACCATTTCCTTTAAGAGTACCCAGAGAAATCAAATTCTTTCTCAATTCTGGAACATAACGCACCTCACTCAACATGCACTCGCCATCATCATCCAAAGAAATTTTAATTTTCCCCTTCCCAATGATGGTACAAGTTTTATCATCACCTAAATAGACAAAACCAAAATAACCTGATTTAAAAGAGTTGAACTATTCCCGATGCGGCGTCATATGGCAGAAGCACCCAGAATCAAGAATCCATGCATCAATACACTTTAAAGATGAAATGCAAAGAAAATCCTCTTCACTACAAGAGCCATCAGATCGAACTAATTTGTTGAAATACTGTTTCCTGACTTGTTTAGACAGACCCTATTCCAATGACCAATTTGCTTGCAACCATAACACTCTGCTGTTTTTCTGTCCTTGGACTTAAACCTCTTTTTTCTTTCCAGAACTCACTGCCTTGCCCTTGCTTCTACCACGGTCTTGACCTTCCTTCACAAACAAACATTCACTTGAGCTTCATCTACCTTCCTTTACACTTTGGCGACATTGTACGTGTTGCAAAAAAGTAGAAGAAATATAGTCCAACGTGATTGTTTCCTTCTGATATGTGAGGGTGGTCACCAAGTGATCATAAGAGTTTGGTAAAGAGCACATCAAAATAATGGTTTAATCCTCATCGTCAACCTGCACACCAAATTGTGTCAAATCAGCGAGGATGTTGCTGAAAGCGTTGACATGAGCCTGCAAATCACCTCTTTCTCGCATCTTCAGGCTATAGAGATGCTGCTTCGGGAACAATTTGTTCATGAGCGTCTTGGACAAGTACTGATTTTTCAAATTTTTCCAGACATCCTTTGGAGTTGTGAGGTCCAGATATGATTCATCACATCATCAAAAACACAAAGTCTTATCAAACCTATAGAGTAGTTATAGTTCTTTTTATTTATGTATTGTCAATTGTATATAGATTACAAGTGTTACAAATCATATATATAATACGAGGTTTTAGTTTATCTAAAATCCTAATCTCCAATTTCCCTCAACAAATAATTATCTCTATTTATAATTATATCAACCATATAAATTATTCTCTCAACAATCCATAGTTATCTCAACAATCCATAATTATCTCAATAAATTTCATGTAAACCAGAATAAAACATGACATTCTCTGGTATAGATTTGTATAAAATAGTGGCTCATTTGTTAACTACTATATGGTAATTATAATTCATTACAATTATGATTTATCTATTCATTTCATTCCTTGTAAAGTCAAGATTAAATGAATGCAATATCTCAATTTTTGTGTATTTAGTATCATGGAGGAACTAACTTCGTTCGGACATTCGGTGGCCCTCCATTGCCACAAGCTATGACTTTGATGCTCCCATTGGAATTTAGTATGTTCTACTCAACTCGTGAGATATGTGTTTACATTATACTCAACTTTTTTTTCAATAACGGTTGGTTAATGTTAAATTTGTTGGTATTGTAATAGGAGCAAGATTTGAATCTTAAATCGTCTTATCAGTATGATCCTGTCGACTACCTTTATTGATACTTGAGATATTCATTTCACACCCCTAATTATTTTTCTTACGTCACTTCACTTAACAAAGTGATATGCATGGATTATTTATTATGTTAATGACGTTTATTTAAGGCTCAACGAAAAAGTAAGTAGATTACATTCGGGTCTTAATTGACCTGGATTATTTTGATAAAGAAACTTGGTCATCTCTTTTGTTTTTAGCATCAGCTTCATTAACACGTTTGGCCATCATAGCCACACATATGATACAATCTAATACAAATCAAAGAAAATATTGACTACCTTTATTGATTTATCTAGAGAATACTCATTTCACAACAAATACGTTATATTAGAAATTATAATTACTTCATCAATCTTTAAATAAAATATTTTGATTATAAGGTTGCTATTTATAAACATGTTAAAAAATGAATAAATATAACAGTTTACAAAGTTATTTTTAATTATTATTGATTATTATAGATTAAGTAAGTTAAATAATATTAACAAAAAATAAAGTTTATAAAGTTAATTAATATATGTTATATTGAAAAATTTAAATAACACTTATTTTTAGACAAAATTTAGGTTGAAAAGAAACGGTAGGAGTATTGTTTTTATGTCATGTTTATGATTCAATATAGTATCTTTTGGTTGGGATATGAATTTGTTCCTCCGTCGTCCTTCAATTTCTTGTTGCTTCTATTTTGACAACCATTTTGAAATGAAATCTCCAATTTGAAATTTCTCCATGGTATTAATATTTTTTATTAGAATTCTCCATATTAATTTTTCTACAATTTTTAGATTTGTGTATATATTATGCATTTTTGAATTTCGAAATTTCTCTACTTGAAATTTTACAGTATTTAGAGTAAATTTTTGAATTTTTCTAAGCATCTTTTATATAGGTTTGTTCTATTCTAAGTAATAAAATTTGTAAAAGAGGATAAAAATTAATTATAATAGTGTTGATCAAAGAAGATAACATGCAAGTAGAAAGAAGTTGAAGCTTTTCCTCTTAGGAAACATAAAATAGGATTCCATAACTTCTTGGAGAGTCTCGTCGAAATAAAATTCTATAATTTATTGATCCTTTTAAGTATCTCATAATTCTTCTTGCAGCTTTCATGTGTGACATCACTGGTTCAATCATGTATCTGCTCACTAATCCGACTGAGAAATCTATATCAGATAGACTGTTGCACACATATCTCAAAGATCCGACAATTTGTTTGAACAAAGTTGCACCACCTTGTCTTCCTCTCCATATCTCTCCAACTTCAAATTTGATTCGACAGACAAAGATGCAGGAGTATAATCATCCATCCTAAATCTCTTGAGTATCTCTTTGACATACTTTCTTTGATGTAGCACCATACCTTGCTTCGACATTTAAAATTCTATGTCTAGAAAATAAGACAAATCACAAAAACTTGATCTTCTATTCACTCTAGTTTTTGACAAGTATTTTGAATCTCTTAAAGATTACAAATACTTCATCCTTCCGCTTGATCACATAGATCTAAATCTTTCGACTATGCTCATCGACAAATGAGACAAAATACCTGTTTCCACCAATGGTATAATCCTCAAACAGGCCACATACATCTGAATGTACTACTTCTAGTATGCAAGAAGATCTCATTGGCATAGTCGAAACGAAAGACTTTCTGAATTGATTTCCAATTAAGCAACATTTACAGAGTTTGTCGGACATCTCAAGACTTGGTATACCTATTATCATATCTTGAGTAATCAGTTGATTGAGTGCTCGAAAGTTCAAATGTCCAAACCTCAAATGCCACAACCAATTATGCTTGAGGTCGACAACAATTTTTAGACATTGTACTTCAGTCGAACTGATCATGGTCTTGAATGTCCTATGCTTCGACAAAGGAGATTTTAAGACCAAATTATTATGAGTGTCGAACAGTTCCAAGACTCCATCTGTCATAATCACTAAGAAACTTTTTTCGACCAGTTGTCCAACACTTAGCAGATTTCACTTCATTCTAGGTACGTAGAGTATATTTTTTATCACAGTTTTTCCTCCATTGCCCCTTCGAATAACTATGTCGTCACTACCTTCTAATTGCAACGAGTTATTATCAACAAGTTTGACCTTGCTCATCTTTGATGAGTCAAAATCTACTAACCAAAATTTTCGACCAGTCATGTGATTCGATTCGCCCGAGTCGAGGAGCCAGATCTTGGAGTCGACATGGTCATCTACAACTGCAACCATAACCACCCTATCTTCATAATCATCTAATCTTGGTGTGTAAGGTTCACTCCTTCCTCATTGCCTTTTACCGCTCCCTTATCTTTATTGTACCAACAATTCTTGGCCAAGTGATCCTACTTTTCACAGTTATAACATTGCACACCTTTTTTTCTCGTTTTCTTTCTAATAGGAGTTTCCTTTCCCTCTTTTTGAGGGTTCAAAGCCCTATCATCGACCTTGTGCTTTTGAGGGTTCAACCAAGACTTCTTGCTCTGAGTCTTGTCTCATTTTCCTTTGAAATTTTTGGAACCACCATGTTTCTTCCAATCCTGAGCCTGCAGTGCTTGTATTGAATCTTGAACCCCTTTCCTTTCGACAATCCTAATCTCATGGCCCTCCAATGAACCAACAAAATATTCCAATTTTAGGGTTTCAAGATTGTTAGATTCTTGAATAAATACGATAACATGATCAAAGTGAGAGGTCATCGTACGCATTACCTTCTCAACTATTATCTTATTAGTTAGGGTTTCACCATAACCCTTCATGAGATGGACGAGATTTTGTACCTTTGACACATAGCCTGTAATTTTTTCATCTTCTCCCATCTACAACAATTCATACTTCCACCGCAAAGTCTGCAATTTGACGACTTTGACTTTCTCACCTCCTTCATAGTACTTGACAAGAATTCCCATGCATCATTAGCCGATTCAGCATGAGAGATCTTGTCGAAATTCACCGAATCTACCGCCGATTGAATGCAATATGCGGCCTTGTAGTCTTTCTTCTTCGCCTTCTTGTTCGCGACTCTATGAGCATTAATTGCATTCTTAGAAAGCTCAGGGACGCCATTAGTAACCACTTATATGGTTTCATGAAAACTGAACAAGGACTTCATCTGCTCGCTCCATCGGTTCCAATTTTTTCCGTTAAGAATTGGAAGAGAATTCAGAATGCCATTAGTACCACTCATCTTGTCATACCCTAAATTTTACCCTAAGTTTTTGAGTTGCATCAACATAGCATAATCGTTTCATCTTATCATGCATTTCATCAATCGAAAGTATTCATTAGGGTTTAGATGAAAATTCATAAGTTCTGGAATTTTATCTGATCTTGATGACATTCATTCAATCATTTGTTTGGTTAAGAAGTCGAAATACTTGATTTCTCAATCTTAGTGCATCATTCATTCCATTGTATTGTATTTTCAGAGGTTTGGAGGATGACAATCAAAAGTATTATCGTCATCTGAATCTTTGTAGAGTCTTGATTATGTTTGGAAATTAGAAGCAGGCTGTCATACCCCGATTTTGGCCCTGAAAATTTTCCCGTCCGTCATTCATTTTTCTTTTTCTCATATATTTGAGGTTCTGAGATTCCATCCATATTTCTCCATTCATATTCATTTTCTCATTCATTCATAATTCAAAGAATTTCCATAACGTTTTTAATTTCTATTTTTTTTACAAATTGTCAACCGTTCATTAACAATTTTAAGACACTTTTTTTTTTCATTTTCTATAAACCATCTTAGTCTTCATCTATTAATTTTCCACAAACCATTCAACTTTCATTCATTAATCCATTCATGTAGAATTTAATCCAATTTAATTCAAAACATTACATACACATCAAAAGGTTTCATTTGTTTTTCTAAGTGCATTTCCACATTGATCATTTCAAATCCATTTTTGGGAACTTTTCAACTAACATTTGTGAACATTTCAATCAAAACATTTTCAATTGATTTCCAAAGAGAAATTTTCCAAATTGACATTTGTGAAAATTTTAATTAACTTTCTTAAATCCATTCAATTAATACTATAATAAAACCTTTGCTAGCATCCAAAATTCTATTTAAAATTCATTCTAACATTTGAGTCTATCACAAACTTAAAACCATTTTGATTAAATCCAATAGTTTTCAAAGTCAATCACAAGCTAATTAAATCTCAATTCCATAAAATCCACATATATTCATGATTATTTCTACATTTAACATTACACCCCATTACACCATACATAACATTCCCCTTTATAATACAATAGGAAAAGAAAAGAAGCTTTAAACTACTTGATGGAGCTTGTAGCCACCATTTCCATGTTGCACCCAAGAGTTTCACCAATGTTGGAATGACATCACCTTGATAACTAACAACAAACCAACTCTTAGCAAATCAAATAGATTCATGGCACATGAAGCCTGCAAGAAAAACCAGTTCACAATTAACCCAAACATCCTAACCAAGCTTCATAAATCCAAACTCACATTCTAACTTAAACCTGGCTGCAATCTAAAAGAGCAAAATCCATTCAAACCAATTTCCAAATCTTCCATTTCATATATAAACAATACAAATACATACATCTTCATTCAAAGTTACAAATTTAACCATAAACCAATTATACAAATTCCTAACCATGATCTCATGCATTCAAGTCATCAAATTGCTTTTCAATTCAACCTTTTATTTCATCAAAACCTCAAAGTTACATTCACCTATTCACATACATTTTATAATTCCAATCCAAAACTATAAGAACTCCAAACTTACATAATATTTACAATTTCATAAACCAACAACCCATTTCCATATACAAATCCAAACATTCCATTCAAATTCAAGGCTCAAGTACATAATCATGTCAATACCTTACACATGAATCAAATTCAAAAATACAAGCTCATGACCTAAGGTTCTAACATCTAATTCCTAAGCATTAACATCCACCATCTTCATGCTTCATATCATCATCTCCTTCTATCCCAAATTACTTTTCCTTCCATAGAGGTACCTACAAAGGAAAGAAACACATTAACAAGTTGTGTTATTCAATACATAATCCACTTAGTTTTATCCATATTCCAAAGTTAATTTTAGCATTGCAAAATTCATGTTCATTATAAACAATGTTTTCATCATAACCAAATTCCAAACTACATCCAAAACCATAACCTACATATAACCTTTTCAATTATAACCATACATTGCAACTCCGTGACTAGCATCGAACCTGCACTCAACACAAACCAATGCAAGTCAGGGCAATGGACCTAGTAAGAAGTGCAAAACACACTAGGCTGAACCAAGCTGCAACATATCATTTCACTCATAAGGCAAAACTGTTGTAGAACAAACTAAGTCAAGATTAGAAGCCTCAAACATAAAACAAGAGCAAAAACATCAAGTATCAAAGCATTACAGCAAATCGTGCAACACAACTGAACAAGTTCACAAAATAACTAACAATTCCTTCAGCCGCAGAATGAATAGCATTACAAATCATAACAGAAAATTTTAACTGTTTTCAACATCCATAACAGAATTCCACAATCAACATAACCTGTAGGAAGCCTAATTCCGCAAAAATCTTCAACAAGACATCAAACCACTCATGAATTTTCACCAAGTTTTCACTGCAGTAAAACACAAGTAATTAGTAAGGCGGTAAAAGTTCAAAAAATAACCCAAAAAGGATTAGGACAAAATTAGAGGAAGAAAGCATATGTGCATATTACCGTTTCCGAATTAACGTCAAATGAGGCAGACCAAAATCTGAGCATCCTAAAGGGATTTCACAGAGATACCCTTCTGGATCTCCATAAGCCATCTGAAACCCTAGTTGTTGAGTATAAAAGATGAGAGGGGAGAGGACGAAAGAAAAAAACGAGAAGAAAAACCCTAAATCTTGGAGGCGGAAAAAACCCTAAATTTTTCCAAACGAAAAACCTTAATCTTGGAGACGGCGAAAATCCAGAAGAGAATAGTGAGTTGTAGCGAAAAACCAATATTCTCCACCGAAAAGCTGCCGTGGGAGTTCTTGGAAACCACCGCCGAAGGTGAGCATTATTATTTGATTTTCTTTGAGAGCCATGGATTTGTGCATTTTAGGGTGAGAGTAGGGTGTTGTGAGGTTGGTGCAAGCGAGTGAGAGATGACGAGAGATTGAGATTTCGAATGATGTCGAGAGTGAGAGAGATTGAACTAGGGCGAGTGAGATTGAGGGAGCGAGGGCCAGTCTTCATGAGGAAGACGAATGATTTCTGGGTTCTGCAATGCGTTATCACTCTCTTTTTCTTCTTTTTATTTATTCTTTTTTAAAAACAGACAATTAAATCCCACCAAGTGACCGTTTAATTTTTTCAATGTGGCATTAACTGTGGTCTGTTGGTATTAGTGTTCATTAATGTATGGTTATCTCCACCCAACAGCCAGGCGGCTAGGGTTACCCTTTGGGATTCCTCCATTGTTTTAATTAGTTGTCCATTAACAGTAGCCCACCTCTTTTAATTAGTTTTTATTCTAAACTATCTTCAGTTATTCCTGTTCATATATTCAAGTTGTTATTAAGGTAACAAAGGACCATAAGTGGCCTAGTGGAGAGAGAGCAATTTCACTTTCTTTAGTGGGAGAGGTTTGATACTTGGGAATAACATACCTTCATATTTCTATTTGTTATGCTTACTATATCATTTAAATTTTTTTATAACTTCTACTATTTATTTTACTTTTATATTTTTATTAAGTTAATTTAATCGTCATTTAGTTGTTTATATTTTTAAATGTCTACCTTTTAGATTTAATTAATGGTTGACTTTCCGATATTGGGTTTTATTTGATTAGTCGATTTTTGTGTGTTAGTTAATTTAATTAGGTTATTGGTATCCATGTTCATACCTTTACACATATAAATAATCACATTCAAATTCACTAATTTTTTCGATTTAAATTTCACTAACTTTCCATAGTTTCGACATTTAATTTCTTTTCCTCCCATTAGAATCTAGCATTCTGGTGGGAACTCGATTATATATATATAATTAATTCGATATACATATAAAATTGTAAAATTAATTTTATCCCTATAATTTTATTTTATTTTTAAACTATCTTTACAACCCGATTAAATTCCTTTTTTTAAACACGAAAGAAGAGGATCATTCGAATCTTGCATTCCGGTGGGAATCCTCAGATGATTGATTCCGAGCCACGCGTTTGGATTAACCGTTCATTCTTTCTTTCATTCTTAAAATGCTTAAAAATTAACTTGGACAAAATAAGGGCCGTTGGGATCAAGCATTCTGGCGTAACCCTTTGAACATTTGATTCTTATCAAGTGTTCGTTGTCCATTAAATAATTTTCTTAATTAATTCGAATGAAAAAGGACCATTGGAATCTAGCATTCCAGTGGAACCCCGAGTGATGGATCCCGAGGCTCATGTCTCGTTCTCATCAAATATTCGTCTTTCAAAACTCAAAAAAAAATATACTTAATTCCTACCTTAACACTTTTTCAATAAAGATGGAAATGAAACATGTTGTATACCATGCACTCTTGAGATTAAGATTCAAGGTGGATGCCTTACCTATCTTAGCTCTCGCCATCGTCTAAAATTGTCAATGCGGTTTCTTCAAACCCCTTTCTCAATCAAACCTAAAAATACTTAATCTTTATTAAACACTTTTGTCAATAAAGATGGAAATGGAACATGGTGTATACCGTGCACTCCTGAGACTGGGATTCGAGATGGATATCTCGCTCATCCAAGTTCTCGCCATTACTCAAAATACATCCAACCAATCAAACTCTTTTCTCGCCGCCGTGCGACTAATCAAAACCCCTTTTTCATAAACGAAAGATATATTGTCTTAAGGTGATGCAAAACAATGTTTCGGCCACGATTGTTGAGTCGAGATAAGTGACGTTTTTCCGAATGTAGATTTGTAAGTCCATTCGATGTGTGGTATACGTCCGCTCCTCATCTGTTTTGGGTAAAATAATGTTTTTCATCGATTAATACAATATAGCTTTCGCTAAAATCGACCAACAAACAAACATTTTCTACCCAGAACTGCGTAAGCCTTGATTTCTCTTTTGAGGTATGTAGGAGCAGGATTTGTAAATCTTGTCAGGCCCACTAATAAAAAACTTAGGTTTAGTCCTTCGTCAAAAATCCAAAAACATCTTCTCTTTTCTTTTGATCCTATTTTTCTCTCCCTCATAATAACTTGAGAAGACTAACATAAGCTAACATTCAAAACGAAACTAACTAAACGGTTCCCGTTGAATACAACGGACGTGAGGGGTGCTAATACCTCCCCCTATCGTAACCGACTCCCAAACCCTGATATTGGTTGCGATGACCATAATCATTATCGTTTTGTATTGTGTTTTATCGATATTTCCCCTTTCCTTTTTAGGAATAAATAAAGTTCGGTGGCGACTCTGTTCAGTCCATCATTGCGAGCGCGCGATTGCGCTTCGCTTAAAACCGTATCCCTTTTTTTCGAGGTGCGACACAGGCGGTCTAAGAGCGATTCATTTGCATCTAATTATTTATTCACGATTATTCAGTCAACAATTCAATGCATCCCCAAGACGTTTGGATTTTATATTCATCATAACATTCACTTTGTTTCACATAACGTCTAAAATATCGATCAGAATAATTTTTCGAATCTACGACAACCGGTCGAATCGTTTCTCAATTGTACATCGAATTAACGGACGGGAAATTTCAAAATCAAGCTTGCAGACGCCAGTTTTATTAACCCACAGTTCACGTATTTTCACCTGACATGCTCGTTTTATTTTTTCGACTACTTTTTCGGTTGCATTTTAATCAGTTTGAGCCTTTCAATGGTTATTTTTTATTTCAAAATTTTATTAAAATCTGTATGTTTCCGAGAAGTTTGTTTCACGCTGATCATTTTGGTGCGCTCAGTTTATTTTTTTGAGCAGTTTTGCACCCGTATTTTTAAAGTATTTTTCATCGGTTTATTTTTGCTTTTCTTATCAAATTAATCATATAAAATAGTTAGAATTTATTAAGTAGTTAAGATTAAATTATTTTGAGTTATTAATTTTATTTGGATTATTGTGTATGTTAAACTTTTAATTGGATTTTAATCACTAATTAACTTTCAAAAAATATATATTGACTTTTTTTTGTATTGATTTGTTTTCTTGAAAATTAATTAAGGAAAATATCTTCTTTTCCCCAACAGAAGCATTCCACGTGCCCATTCTGGAGAAGGAAAAAAAGTTTTTTTGTGTGGATTCTAAGAGGGCCACTTTACAAATTCAGACTCAGTAAAAGAAGTTGAAAGAAGGAATTGAACATAATCTCCTCTTATTAACGTAACAAAAATTGAAAATATAAACCTTCATTTTTTTTCTTTAACACCAACCTTACTCTCTCTAACTCCCTCACTCACTTTTCACATACTACAAACTTATAAGACACTACACACCTGGTCGGACGGACCAACTAGACTCTGATACCACTTTGTAATACCCTACTTCTCGATTCAAATAAATAAATAAAATATAAATAATTAAATCAAGTAGGATGTCACATCCATATAATTTGAAGTTTAAAAGTTTACCTCAACTCATATAAATCACATGGTTATACCGAAATTAAAAACAATTTTTGTTCGGCATCCAAAGCCTCGCCCAAACATCCAAACAATAGTAGTTTAAAACAACGATCCTTACTATTTAAAGATATGTAACATGAAATAATCCATATTCTCGCCAAAATCATTTACAATCCACATTCTCACCATAATCATTCATAATCCATATTCTCACCACAATTAAACACCACACGATATAATGAAAATGCAATGAGACTCCATAACTCGACCCAAATGCATGTGGTACCAATTGTTTATCAACGGTTCATCATACGAAGTCGATTCCCCCTTCGGAATCCCGAACTTCTCCTTCGAAGTTCCGGATAAGTTTAACGTTCCCCTTCGAACTTAAACTTATCTCCATCAACTCAACAATTTATGAATGCATGGCATGATAAAAAATGCAACTGTCATACTTATCATTATTCATGTCGTGATCCATAATCCATCACATAACTACAACCATACACAACATAATTTGCCCTTCTGGATTATCACAATCACAAGTGAACAAAAAATTCAAATGGTTCATCATGTCACAATAATTTACTGATATGAACTTCGTTATGATTCATTCTAACATACGTAAATATTATAATACATCATGGTCCACCATTGATCACCCAATACACTTATCTAATAACTAGTCCACCCTTCTGGACTACCACTAACGTCATTAACACACATATCAATCATCCGTAACACAACAATTAAATTACTGCATACTTCATTCATATCCATCATATTTTTACACTTCCTTCCACCTACTGTAACCCTCTGATAAATCCATTAAAATGACTTTCCCCAAAATCAAAATTGTAGTACTCCATCTCAGCTAACCAACACACCAAATTCCACCTTAAAACGTGAGACGAGTCAAAATTTATGACTAAAATCGTACAAATGATTTTTAAAAAATGATGTTGTTTGGAATGACTAAAATAGTACGAACCCAACACATCCCAAATCCCAATTTCCATCCTATAAACATCCCTCACAATATTTTCAAGGATTTTCATCATCAACCATGTACATATATCAACAATTCATTCACCAAACACCAACACATCATCACTTTATAATTTCCCATAATTTGTTCATCATGTTTATATCCCCAAAACCCTTATTCCATGATCATGACAGAAAAATTTGACAAGCATCATCACATCAAATTCATACAACAGTTCAAGGATATATATATATATATATATATATAATATATATATATATATATAATTATAATATATATATATATATATATATATATTATATATATATATAATATATATATATATATAATATATATATATATATATATATATATATATATATATATTATATATTTATATATATATATATATATATATATTATATATATATATATAATATATATATAATATATATATATAATCATCTCATCATACAAACATTGCAAACCACCAAAAATTTCAATAAAAAAGAAGGTAAAGAGTAAACCTAAGAGGGAGGACCCCTCCCTGCCCTCTCATGGATATACACCCTTATAAGAATGATTCTTCTTCCCCCATTCCCTTAGATTGTTAAGCTTCAATTCTTGGCAATGATGATTTTCTTTATCGTCCTAACTTTTCCTCTTCTCTTCCTATCTCTTTTTCCCCAAGTTTTCATGTATTCTGTAACTTCTCATTTTCTCACTTTGAATTCCCTTATAACAACTATTTTTTTATATTTAAAATCTAATACTATTATTTTATTAAATCTAAACTAAATATTTATTTTAATAAATTTAAATCAAATATTAATCTATCACTGTCACAATAATAATTAAAATAAATATTTAAATATTAACTATTACTATTATTTATATAAATCATCCTAATTAAATGATGGTAACAACCCTTACTTCTTCCACCCCTCATATCTATACCTTTTTGCTCATACACTTCAAAATCTTAAATATTAATTTCTAAAGTTGTTGTACTGCATTCAAGAGTCTCATTTAACACAACACACACAAATTGCATAATTATTTAATTATTATATAAATTGAGCATTTCAGATTAAGAAAAATACAACACAAAAGTATATCTTCTTCACACAAAATCCCATATTTCATCTTTACTACGTTTGAGTTTTCATCGATCTTGTACAAACTCGAGTATAAGTTGAATTATTCTGGGTATTCATGCGTTCCAATTATAAAATATTTGAGAGTGTTTGAAATATTTATTAAGAAAGTGAATCGTTCACCATTATAGTCTCAATCCACTCAATTTAAATTATTTTTTCTAATAGATACATTTTTTTTGTGAGCATCAAAACTATTCTACTTGGATTTGAACTAAAATTAGGATTGCGAATTAACTTTTATAAAATTAATTTGTATGGAATAAACTTGAAGGAGAGCTTCCTACAGGAAAAATCTACCTTCTAGTGATGCAGTGTGGACGTAATTCGGTTCAAATTTCTTGGGATACCGGTAGCCTCAAATCCAAGGAGAATCACAACATAGAATTCAGTTGTCGAGAATCTGCCAAGGAGGTTTATCAACTTGGTAGAGTTGTTTTTTTGATAAATTATGTACTTAGCAGTATACTGATATGCTTCCTACCTTTTCTAAAGCTGAATTTTTTTTTCAAAATAACCATTTATTTCAAAAAAAATCCAAAATAACCAATTATTAAAAAAAATCCAAAATAACCAATTATTAAAAAAAACCAAAATAACCAAGTTTTGTAGAGGATGCGCTAGATGAATTGGCGCATCCCCAATGCATGAAGAGGAGGCGCCAATAGCATTGACACATGCATTGGGCTCCTCATGAGGAGGCGCCAATGCTAGTGGTGCCTGCATTGGGCCTCATGAGGAGGCGGCAATGCTCCTGGCACATATGTGCATTTGGTTGTGTGAGAGCCCATTCATCTGGCGCCTGCATGTCATGGTCATGTGGGCGCCAATCCCTCAAGCGCCTACGTGTTTTGTACAATTGATGTTCCGTCTATATAAATACCACGCCTTGGATGCAATATTTTTTACTCAAACTCATCTCCTAATACCAAAACTTGTCTAGTTCAACCACCATCAATTTCAATTTTCTCTGTTTCAACAATGTCTGCATACATTCAGAAACGAAATGTTGATGTAATATTTTCTGCCGTTGCGGCTCCGATACAAGTTCGACTTTGGAACACAGATACGTTTGAACGTCTTAATCGGACGTTGTACAATTGGTTAAAGGGAGAAATTGGAGAGGGTGAACGGATCAGAAGAATATAATGGCTTTTGTCCATGTTCAACCAACACGGAGAAGTGCGCAAATGGGTGGATATTAGGACCGACCAAGACGCTTGTAGGATGATGCATTACATGTTCAAAATTGTTTTGATGGTTGTAATTGCATAGTTCTTGTATTGTATTTGTTATAATTATTTGTGTTAATGTTTATGTAATGGTACTTTCGTCACATACGTCTAATATGAAATAAATTTAGTTTTTCATATATTGCAATAGAGGTACATGTAAATTTATCTGGTTGTGCTCGTTCCAACACTAGGATAATTATTATGATTGTGACCTTGTTTACGGCATGAACTACATAGTCTAACCATTTTGTTCGCCGTATCCATTTCGGTTCGAATCCGGGTGCTGTTTGGGCGATCCTTTTTCTTCCTTCGCATAACTTCGTTGTGCCAGATGATGTCCCCTTGATATTCTGGCCAATAATCCTCTTTTGCCACTACGAAAAAACTAATTTTATAAACATTTGAAAGGCTGACGACTTTGTAAACTTCAGATAGCAAGTAGGATGGATCCCTTCGAACCTTTGAGCATGCTGCAATGACATGGGAGCAGGGGGTACGAAAAGCTTGGAACTTTCCGCAGTCGCACCAACCTCTATCTAGTTCGACTTTGTACTGTCCCATCGGCATGCCCTCATTGTGATCCATGGACTTGGTGTTGGTGTAAGCCCTAGAGGCCAATACTTTTGGTACTTGTATCAAATTATTTATTAATAATAAAAGGCTTTTTCTTTATGCATGTGAGAGACGATTTATATGATAAATAAGCCGGTGAGATCAGAATAATTGCAAATTCCCTCTAATTAAATATTAAGTTTAAGCTTTCCAAGTTTTAGCACTCATCAAGACTAGTATCAGATAATGTAGGTTTCGCCTACGCGAGGTGCATGTTCTATATTAGTAAGGTGCGATGGGATAATTGTAATATCCATTTGTTAAAATAATGGGTCAAACTTAACTAAAAAAATTATAATAAGATTATATATGTTTAGAAGCAAGAGTTGAAAATGATCCATGTGATGGATTGGAATAAGGAGTTATTCACCCAACTAAAATATTCGAGAGTTGTATTAGATACAATTGGAAGGAGTTCCTACCTAAATAACCTAGTTTTGTGTAATCCGCCTACGCGGACTTAAAACAAAGTGAAATGTGGATCTCGACTCACTAGAAAATCTTCCAACGGGATTTTCCGAATCAAATGGTGAGGGTCATTTGTTTTGAGTAAAATAGTGGGAGCATATTTAATTAAAGGCCTAATTAAATATGTTATTGATACTTATATTTTCATTATTTTTATGTAGATTACCATGACAACAAACACCTCTAACAACATTTTGCGAACAATCCTTGACAAGGAAAAATTGTCTGGGACAAATTTTCTGGATTGGCACCGAAATCTGAGGATTGTCCTCAAGCTTGATACAAAGTTGTATGTCTTGGAGAAACCTGTTCCAGAAGAGGAATCTCCTAGTTCTGCACCTAAGGCAGAAAGAGATGCTTATAAGAAGCATGTCGATGATGCCAATGAAACTGCTTGTCTCATGCTAGCTACCATGAACTCAGAGTTACAAAAGCAACATGAGAACATGGCAGCGTTCGATATGATCGAACACCTGAAGATGCTCTATCAAGAGCAAGCAAGGCATGAAAGGTTTGAAGTTTCAAAAGCCCTTTTCAAGGCAAGTTAGCTGAGGGAGCCCCTGTAGGTCCCCATGTGCTCAAGATGATTGGGTATGTGGAAAACCTTGAGAGGTTGGGTTTTCCCCTCAGAAAGGAACTTGCGAATGATTTGATCTTGCAATCGTTGCTAGATAGATTCAGTCAATTTGTCCTAAGTTTCAATATGAATGATATGGACAAATCTCTTCCTGAACTGCTAGCCATGTTAAGAACTACTGAGCAGAATCTGAAGTCAAAAGGGAAGTCCATTCTGATGATCGAAAATGGAAAGAGACAAAACAAAAGACCCACCAAGCAGGATGATAAAGGGAAAGGCAAGGAAGTTGCCAAACCCAAACCCATTGTTGCTGCTTTGAAGCCTAGTGGAGGCATAGCAAAGGAAGGCACCTACTTCCATTGCGGTAAGACCGGACACTGGAAGAGAAACTGCCCAAAGTACCTGGAAGATAAGAAGAATGGAGTTGAGACTTCAACTTCAGGTATTTTTGTTATTGAAATTAATTTATCTACTTCTGCATCATGGGTATTAGATACTGGATGCGGTTCTCACATTTGTACCAATGTGCATGGACTAAAAAGGAGTAGAGATTTGGCAAAAGGTGAAGTTGACCTACGAGTTGGCAATGGAGCAAAGGTTGCTGCTTTAGCCGTAGGAACTTATGTATTGCCGTTTCTTGTTTGGACAAGTTTGGTTTTTCATTTATAATAAAGAACAATTATTTCTCAATTTATTTGAATGATATATTCTATGCTACTGCACAAATGAACAATGGACTATATGTCCTTGATCTTGAAATGCCTATTTATAACATTAATACTAAAAGGATGAAACCAAATGAATTAAATCCAACTTACCTTTGGCATTGTCGATTAGGCCACATAAATGAGAAACGCATTTCCAAACTCCATAAAGATGGACTCTTGGACTCTTTTGATTATGAATCATATGAGACATGCAGATCTTGTTTAATTGGAAAGATGACAAAGTCTCCATTCTCAGGAAAAGGTGAAAGAGCTAATGATCTTTTGGCCCTCATACATACTGATGTATGTGGACCACTGAACATACCAGCCAGAGGAGGTTTTTAGTACTTCATCACATTTACTGATGATTTCAGTAGATATGGTTATGTGTATTTAATGAAACATAAATCAAAGTCCTTTGAAAAGTTCAAGGAATTCAAGAATGAAGTACCAAACCAACTAGGTAAGAATATTAAAATTCTTCTATCAGATCGAGGTGGTGAGTATTTAAGCCTAGAGTTTGATGACCATCTGAAAGAGTGTGGGATCCGATCCCAACTTACTCCTCTTGGAACACCTCAATGGAATGGTGTATCTGAGAGAAGAAATCGAACCCTATTAGACATGGTCCGATCCATGACAAGTCACGCCGATCTTCCAAACTCCTTTTGGGGACATGCACTATTGACAACAGCTTACACACTTAACCGTGTTCCATCCAAAAAGGTTGAGAAGACACCATATGAGATATGGAGTGGTAAGAAACCACATATGTCTTACATGAAGATTAGGGGTTGTGAAGTTTATGTGAAACGAGAAATTTCAACTAAGCTTGAGCCTAAATCTAACAAATGCTTATTTGTGGGGTATCCTAAAGAAACAAGAGGGTATTACTTCTACAATCCTTCTGAGGGCAAAGTGTTTGTCGATCGAACTGGAGTTTTCCTAGAAAAGGATTTTATTTCCAAAGGAATCAGTGGGAGGAAAGTAGAGCTTGAAGAAATTTAAGAATCACAACGCATTGATATACCTATGGAGGAATTAGAGCAGGAAACACAAGTAGTTATGGAAGAGCAACCTGCTCAAGTAGAACAAGACCAGCATATGTCAAGCAGGATACGTCACCTACCTGAGAGATATGGATATCTCATAACTGATCAAGGTGATGTATTACTCATGGATCAAGATGAGCCTGTGGCCTACCAAGAGGCCATGACTGGTCCCGAGTCTGAGAAGTGGCTAGAAGCCATGAAATCTGAAATGGATTCCATGTACACAAACCAAGTTTGGACCTTCGTAAAGCCTCCTGTAGGAGTTAACCCTATGGGATGCGAGTGGGTCTTCAAAAAGAAGACTGACATGGATGGTAAGGTACATACCTATAAGGCAAGACTGGTTGCAAAAGGATATAAACAAATTCATAGGGTTGACTATGATGAAACCTTTTCACCAGCTGTAATGCTTAAATCTGTTCGGATTTTACTTGCTATCGCTGCATATCATGATTATAAAATATGGCAGATGGATGTCAAAACTGCTTTACTTAATGGGAATCTTCTTGAGGATGTGTACATGACACAACCTGAAGGATTTGACATACCAGAAGAAGCCCAAAAGATATGTAAGTTACAAAGATCAATCTATGGATTGAAGCAAGCTTCCAGAAGCTGGAATCTTCGCTTTGATGAAATAGTAAAACAATATGGATTCATCAAGAACGAAGATGAGCCTTGTGTCTACAAGGTTAGTGGGAGCATGATAGTTTTCCTGGTATTATATGTAGATGACATATTACTCATTGGAAACGATGTCCCTATCCTACAACAAGTAAAGTCTTGGTTGGGGAAATGCTTTTCTATGAAGGACCTAGGTGAAGCAGCCTATATATTAGGAATCAGAATTTATAGAGATAGATCACAAAAACTGCTTGGCCTAAGTCAGAGTACATACATAGACAAAGTGCTGAGACGCTTTAATATGTATGATTCCGAGAAAGGATTCATACCTATGCAACATGACCACTGTATATCAAAAACACAATCCCCTTCAACTAAGGAAGAAAGGGATCGCATGAATAAGATTCCATATGCATTTGTAATATGATTTATCATGTATGCCATGTTATGTACTCGACCAGATGTCTCGTATGCTTTAAGTGCAACGAGTAGGTACCAATCTGATCCCGGTGATGCTCATTGGGTAGCTATCAAGAATATCCTTAAGTATTTGAGAAGGACTAATGACTCATTCTTGATATATGGAGGTCAGGAAGAGCTGGCTGTAATTGGATACACCGATGCTAGCTTCTAGACAGATAAGGATGACTTTAGATCGCAATTTGGTTATGTGTTTTGCTTAAACGTGTTGGTGTAAGCCCTAGAGGCCAATATTTTTTGGTACTTGTATCGAATTATTTATTAATAATAAAAGGCATTTTCTTTATTATGGTTGATTAATAAAGTCCCTGGAATAGATAGTCCGTTTAATGTATTAAGTGTGACTTAATCATGAGAACACATTAAACATAAGGACACTATTCTTAAAGTATCCGTAGTCGAGCTTTAGTGTGAAGTGAGATAACATTAAAGCATTAAGACTATTATGTTTGTAGACTGATGATCACATCTCATGGATCATGGATAAAGAGTTATCAAGTCTTAAACATAGGTATGAATATTAAGAGTAATATTTATACCGGATTGACCCGCTATGAGAATACTATATAGAAAGTTATGCAAAGTGTCATAAGTTACTCTCATGGTGATAATAGTGTATTCCACTCTTCGACCTGAAACCACTATGGATCCTAGATGTAGAGTCGAGTGCTTTATTGTTGATCCAACGTTATCCGTAACTGGATAACCATAAAGACAGTTGATGGGTACTCCACGAAGCATGCTGAGGGACATGAGTGACCTAGATAGAATTTGCCCATCCTACATAACAGGATAAATGTTTATGGGCCCAATATTGAACTGGACAAGGATGATACGGTCTATGCCTTGTGTTCAATATAGACATAAGGGCAAAAGGGTAATTATACACATAAGTATTATCACAGAAGGTTTTGTCAGATCACATGACATTTTCGTGTCTTGGGTAGCAGTGATGTGTTGCTAGATACCGCTCACTGTTTATTATGTTAAATGCGTGATTTAATATAATTGCCAACGTCACGAAAACCTACAGGGTCACACACAAAGGACGGATTGATGAGAGATAGAGTAACTAAGGAATACCGTAAGGTACGGTGCCCTTAAGTGAATTATAGAACATCGTAAGGTACGGTGTACTTGAGTAGAATATGAAATATGGTAAGGTACCATGGGCTTAAGTGATTTTGGGCATATTATAAGATATGGGCCAAAATACACTTAAGTGGGCCTTTTAGCTTGAAGCCCACACAAGTGGTTCTATAAATAGAACCCTTGTGCAGAAGCATTAATGGCGAGTGCATTATTTTCGTTTTCTCTCTCTCTCTCTCTCTCTCTCTCACTCAAAGCCTTCATTCGTACCAGCTAGCACTGAGATTGAAGGAATCCGTTCGTGTGGACTGAGTAGAGACGTTGTCATCGTTCAACGTTCGTGATCGCTTCGTGGATCTAGGTTTTGATCGTCACAAGAGATCTGCACCAAAGGTTTCAATCGTCACAAGAGGTAAATATTCTATCACTGATCATGACCATTCGTAAGGATCTCTAAAGGAGAAAATTTTAATTTCCGCTGCGTTTTGGACCGCAATTCTCCTTCAAAACGGTGGCGCTGTGAGTTGGAAAAGTTCAAAGCAAGATACAGTTGCTGATTCTACAACCGAGGCCGAGTATATTGCTGCCTCAAGTGCAGCAAAGGAAGTTGTTTGGATTAAAAAGTTCATTAGTGAACTTGGCATAGTTCCTAACATTATGGATCCCATTGGTCTCTATTGTGATAACAATGGTGCTATAACACAAGCTAAGGAACCTAGATCTCACCAATGATCCAAACACATACTTAGGCGTTATCACCTCATTCGAGAGATAATAGATGGAGGAGATGTGAAAATATGCAGAGTACATACACTTGACAATATTGCTGACCCACTAACAAAGCCTCTTGCGCAGCAGAAGCATGATGGCCATACTAAATCTATGGGCATTAGGGGTAGCCTGATTGGCTCTAGTGCTAGTGGGAGATTGTTGGTGTAAGCCCTAGAGGCCAATAATTTTAGTACTTGTATTAAATTATTTATTAATAATAAAAGGCTTTTCTTTATTATGTTTGTCTTATAAAGTCCCTAGAATAGATAGTCCGTTTGATGTATCAAGTGTGACTTAATCATGAGATCACATTAAAGCATTAAGACTATTAAGACTATTATGTATATAGATAGTCCGTAGTCGAGCTTTATTGTGAAGTGGGATAACATTAAAGCATTAAGACTATTATGTATATAGACTGATGATCACATCTCATGGATCATGGATAAGGAGTTATCAAGTCTTAAACATAGGTATGAATATTAAGAGTAATATTTATACTGGATTGACCCGCTATGAGAATACTATATAGAATGTTATGCAAAATGTCATAAGTTATTCTCATGGTGATAATGGTGTATACCACCCTTCGACCTGAATCCACTATGGACCCTAGATGTAGAGTCGAGTGCCTTATTGCTGATCAAACATTATTCGTAACTGGATGACCATAAAGACCGTTGATGAGTACTCCACGAAACATGCTAAGGGACATGAGTGACCTAGATGGAATTTCCCATCCTGCGTAACAGGATAAATGTCTATGGGCCCAATATTGAACTGGACAAGGATGACATGGTTTATGCCTTGTGTTAAATATAGACATAAGGGCAAAAGGATAATTGTACACATAAGTATTATCATAAAAGGATTTGTCAGATCATATGACATTTTCGTGTCTTGGGTAGTAGTGATGTGTTGCTAGATACCGCTCACTGTTTATTATGTTAAATACGTGATTTAATATAATTGCCAATGCTGCGAAAACTTACAGGGTCACACACAAAAGGACGGATTGATGAGAGATAGAGTAACTAAGGAATACCGTAATGTACGGTGCACTTAAGTGAATTGTAGAACATCGTAAGGTACGATGTACTTAAGTAGAATACGAAATATGTTAAGGTACCACGCGCTTAAGTAATTTTGGCATATTATAAGATATGGGCCACATACACTTGAGTGGGCTTTTTAGCTTGCAGCCCACATAAGTGGTTCTATAAATAGAACCCTTGTGTAGAAGCATTTGTGAAGTTTCAATTTTGTTTCTCTCTCTCTCTCTCTCACTCAAAGCCTTCATTCGTAGTAGCTAGCACTGAGATTGAAGGAATCCGTTCGTGTGGACTGAGTAAAGGCGTTGTCATCGTTCAACGTTCGTGATCGCTTCGTAGATCTGCATCAAAGGTTACAATCGCCATAAGAGGTAACGATTCTATCACTGACCATGCTCATTCATAAGGATCACTAAAGGAGAAATTTTAAATTTCGCTGCATTTTGGATCGCTCTTCTCCTTCACTCGGCAACACTAAACCAACCTTTACTTCAGTCAAAGACCGTAACCACGCATGTGTTTGCTTTGGAAGCTTCATGTCTGATGAATTTCATTGAAGCATCACTGAACAACTGTCCAGATTGCAACACTGAACTCCATTTTGAGCGTCTGGTTTCAAACAACGCCCCTAGCCTGAAATATGTAGCCTACACCAAAGAGGTTATTGGTAGGTTACAGATGCCTTTGAAGACAGAGTTCATTGATTCCACAAGATTTGTTGTCATATGGCCCCAACGCTGACCATTGTCGTATTCCCTAGTCCACTTCTCCAATGGAATACTATCGATCCACCATATCGCATCTTCGTTTAACAATCTTATTTCCTCGCGATAGTGTTTGAAAGAAGGTTCTGATAATGCGTAACCTGCATTGACAACCTTCTTCCGCAACTTCTTATCTTTGATTTCCCGCATGAAATTCTGAGCAATATGTCTAATACAGAACACATGCGTCGAAGGAGGATTTTGCCAGTCGTTGTCAATGTTATTATATGCACTGATGATCGAAGGGTGTCTATCGGAGATCAAACATAAGTTAGGCTGAGGTGCAACATGTAATCGGAGATTTCTTAGGAAAAAACTCCATCCCTCAGTAGTCCCCCCTTCAACCAAGGAAAAGGCGATTGGAAAAATATTGTTGTTCCCATCTTGTGCCACTGTCATCAGTAACGTTCCTTTGTATTTTCCGTACAACCATGTACCATCAATTTGTATAATTGGTTTATAGAAAGAAAATCCTATGATACATGGTTGATACACCCAGAATAGACGGTGAAATATTCTATTTCCAACATCACACGTACCATCTGGTGTATAGGCGGGCAATGTTTCCATCTTGACAATTGTCTCGGGAGCATATTATTTTAGAGCCAATATGAATTTTGGAAGTTGTTTGCAAGACTCCTCCCAATTGCCAAACACTTTTTCAACAACTTTTATCCTAGCTATCCATGACTTCCTATATGATGGAGTGTACTCGTACTTTGCCCTAATATGCGAGATTATTGTACTCACCTTTAACGATGGATTATCGCCAATGACAAATAATATTTCATCGCATATTAGCTGAGAGCTTAATTTACGATGATCCTGCATTGGGTTTGTCAGCATGCATGTGTGTTTTGGACCCCTTGATCCAATCTCCCAAGACTCGATCCTCTTCCGGTACAAAGCTGACAACCTAAAAAGGCAGTTCTCATTCGGGCAATAAACTTTATACCTCGATGCATCAGTTCTGTCAACTCTGAAATCAGCTGATAGTTGCATGTGGAATTTCTTAATGGCTTTTACACATTCCACTTTTGTGCCAAATGTGTCTCCTTGTTTCAAAGATCCTTGCATCTACACGTAAGGATTGTATCATACATCTGATGAAGGTTCATCTGAACCCAAAGTTAACCTTGTCATGTGTTGGGGTGGGCAGTATACATGACTTGCTGGTATTGGCTCCTCTTCCTCTTCAGCGTTCACCATCGAATCAACCATGATCTCGACTTCTTCTTCGTCGTCATCTGGAACATTCACCTCAGCTTGTTCGTCATCAGTCTCACAAAACACTTGTGACTGATCAATGTACTGAGACACCTGTTGTTGATGTGGTAATATATACAACTCTATATCGTTGTAACCGGATTGTTCGTGACTGACAATAATTTGTTGAACATCATCATCATCTTGAATCATCTTCTGATAAAATTTTACCTGGTTTTCTGCAAACCAAACCGGATTTTTATAGATGATTTGGCCCACATTACTGCACTTCAATTACTTTTTTATTCTTTGTTTCAGATGTGAAAATTTTGATCGTCGATCTATTGTAAACCGAGTTACCTCTGTGTTTCGAAAATAAAAACCAAACAACTGATGATCAAATATTTCACCTTCGACATGGGAACTGATCACGTAATATTATGTGGAAGACATTTTGTTCAAATATTAAATATGTAGATAACTTTAATGGAATTGAGTGCATTGCTAAGTTGTTTATCTGCACAACATAAATAACGTTGCATTGCTAATTTGGTCGTTGCATTGATAACTTGGTCATTGTTTGTACAGACTTGACCATGCATGCAGTAGAAAGAATCAAACATGCAGAGAAAAGAGTAACAAGAACACACATGCGCCAGGGAATCAAGGAATCTCTGAACCCTGAGCCCTAATATTCCCACCTAGGCGCCCATTCCCTAGGCACCATAAAGTAACTGGGGTGCCAAAAGGATGGGCGCCTCTTCACAAAAATTGTACTTAGGCGCCACTAGGAAGGGCGCCCCTTCCCATTTCCCTACACTAAGGCGCCAAGAGGAAGGGCGCCTCTTCCTTGTATGTGAAGAATCACATGCAGGCTCCAAGTGGAATGGTGCCTCTTCCCTTGCACGTGGATTCTTCACATGTGCCTAGAAGAGAGATTCCTCACATGCTTTCTGAAGTTTGTCATTCCCTTTTCTTCTCTTGCCATTCCATGCAACCAATCACATTCATTTTAGGTTGCAAACCTACTCACTCATTCATCTATAAATAACCTTTCATATCAACAATATCAAATCATCTTCATCAATACTCAATTATATTCTTCTACCATACTTGTTTCCTCTACCACACTCAAGCTTTGCAAAATCAAATCATGTCTTTGTTGACTATGGGCGATGAACACAGAGGCACACTCGAGAATATCTCGGTATTTGTATGTTATCTCTCTCTTTTTACTTTTTCTGTTTTTAGTCTTATACCTTTGTTATCTATGTTTTTCTTACTTCTTATAGAGTTGTGTTTGTTGATTATGTATTTCTTCTTCTAATTGTATTTTCTTACTTTTTTGTTATTAGGACCCGAAGCGGTTTAGATGCCGTGTACATGAATATGTACCCCACAATCCTTTAATAGAACCATATAATAGAGGATATGGATTTGGAGATCTACTCAATATTATTTCGTACTCGGTGGACTACAAGTTCATTCTGGCTTTGTTGGAGAGGTGGAGACCCGAGACCCACACATTTCACCTTCCGATTGGTGAGTGTACCGTCACACTTGAGGGCGTGTACATGTTGTTGGGTCTCCGTATAGACGTAAAGGCAGTGAATGGTTGAATTAACCAAGACAACAATATCTGCAATGAATTATTTGGCGCCCCTTTGTTAGACGACGAAACTGAGGGAGACACACCCGATCAAGCAAGGGGGCAAGGTATAAATTTAAAATACCTTAAACAATATTATGCCAGTATAGTATTGTCCGACGATTCAATCGAGTATGAGAAAATAATAAAAGCTTGGTGTTATATTATGATTTTATTTGGTAATTTTTTGTTTCCAGAAAGTACAGGTAATTATGTAAATATAATGTATTTACCTTTATTACGCAACATTAATAAGGTAAACACTTATAGTTGGGGTTCAGCTGTGTTGGCCCATCTATATAGTGCAATGTGTAGAACTGCAAAAAAGAATACCTGTACTTTTTTTTCATGTGCGTATTTGCTTCAAGCTTGGGGTTGGTCAAGAATGTCGTCGCTCGCCTCGTAAATGAGCGCCCATTCGTGTTCTCGTCTGCAACCAAGTAAGTCTAACACTTTACCATTCACCATTTAGTTAATTATATTTTATATTATAATTAACAGTAAATAATATTTTTCACTTCTTTTTTATCTTAGGTGGTCAGTAAGGGGAATGAACTATAACAGGTATCTGAAACACGCTATTGTAGTCTATCGCAATCTATTGGACCACATTAGACATGATGATGTAATAATCCTATCCAACTATATTTTAATTTAAAAATACTTCTCAAATTATTTTCCATCTAATCGTTTCGTATTGTTTTACAGTTTGTCTGGAGGCTGTATCTGGGTCTGGATCATGATGTGAACCATGACGATGCTGCAGTTTGGACAGCGAAGACACCGATTATCCGATTCACTATGGTGGAAATTTTTGGTGTAAGCCCTAGAGGCCAATACTTTTGGTACTTGTATCAAATTATTTATTAATAACAAAAGACTTTTTCTTTATTATGCTTGTTTAACAAAGTCCCTAGAATAGCTAGTCCGTTTAATGTATCAAGTGTGACTTAATCAAGAGATCACATTAAACATAAGGACACTATTCTTAAAGTATCTGTAGTCGAGCTTTATTGTGAAGTGGGATAACATTAAAGCATTAAGACTATTATGTATATAGACTGATGATCACATCTCATGGATCATGGATAAGGAGTTATCAAGTCTTAAACATAGGTATGAATATTAAGAGTAATATTTATACTGGATTGACCCGCTATGAGAATACTATATATAATGTTATGCAAAGTGCCATAAGTTATTCTCATGGTGATAATGATGTATACCACCTTTCGACCTGAAACCACTGTGGACCCTAGATGTAGAGTCAAGTGCCTTATTACTGATCAAACGTTGTCCGTAACTGGATGACCATAAAGACAGTTGGTGGGTACTCCACGAAGCATGCTAAGGGACATAAGTGACCTAGATGGAAGTTGCCCATCCTGCATAACAGGATAAATGTCTATGAGACCAATATTGAACTGGACAAGGATGACACGGTCTATGCCTTGTGTTCAATATAGACATAAGGGCAAAAGGGTAATTGTACACATAAGTATTATCACAAAAGGATTTGTCATATCACATGATATTTTCGTGTCTTGGGTAGCAGTGATGTGTTGCTAGATACCGCTCACTGTTTATTATGTTAAATACGTGATTTAATATAATTACCAATGCCGCGAAAACCTACAGGGTCACACACACAAAGGACGGATTGATGAGAGATAGAGTAACTAAGGAACATCGTAAGGTACGGTGCACTTAAGTGAATTATAGAACATCGTAAGGTACGGTGTACTTAAGTAGAATACGAAATATGGTAAGGTACCACGCGCTTAAGTGATTTTGGCATATTATAAGATATGGGCCACATACACTTAAGTGGGCTTTTTAGCTTATAGCCCACACAAGTGGTTCTATAAATAGAACCCTTGTGCAGAAGCATTCAAAAAGTTGTAATTTCGTCTTTCTCTCTCTCTCTCTCTCTCTCTCACTCAAAGCCTTCATTTGTAGCAGCTAGCACTGAGATTGAAGGAATCCGTTCGTGTGGACTGAGTAGAGGCATTGTCATCGTTCAACGTTCGTGATCGCTCCGTAGTTCTGCATCAAAGGTTTCAATCGTCACAAGAGGTAATGATTCAATAACAGATCATGCCCAACCGTAAGGATCACTAAAGGAGAAAATTTTAAATTCCGCTGCGTTTTGGATCGTTATTCTCCTTTAGTGGTATCAGAGCCACTTATGAAACCATGCATCTGATAGCTATTTATTTTCTGTATTAATATGATTAAAAGACATAATGAATCAAAGAATAAACGAGTAATTAAATTTGGCATCATGTGTGTATGATTTGGATGATTGATGTTGACCATGCTTCAGAATCCGACATTAGTATGGTGAAGCAGTGATACATCGATCGTCCATAGGTTACACAATTGAGATCGATCAAGTTGTATATATGATATAAGTAATCCTGATGCAAAATACGGTATATATGATATACTATTTCTGTTTCGTTCATTCAAACACTTAATGATTGTTTTCCTTTGAGCGATCAATGGTCGTTTGCTTCTTGATCCGATATTAGTATGGTGAAGCAATGACCTATTGATCAATCATACTGAATTAACAATCGAGGTTTGTTTGTCGGTCTGAAATTGGTGCATTAGGGTTAGTGACGGTACACGGGTTGTGCTGTCAAAGAGTTATGAATTGAGGGCTTGTTGGATCACGTTTGTTGACTGTTTCAAAGCGCTGATTTTGGCCGCGTGACGTTCGTGATGGGCCTATGACGGTCGTCACAGGCTGGACGTGACGGTCGTGACATGCTTTGTGATGGTCGTCACATTCACAAAGTCTGGGCAGCGGACCCCGGCTAACTCTACGTAGTGTGATCGATCGCCGAAATTTAATTTGCTTTTAATTAATTAAAAAAATTAAAATTAATAATAATAATGTGTTTATTATTATTGTCTTGTGGTGATCGGTTATGGCCTTAGTTTTCCTTTATTTTGTTTTGGGATTTTAAAATACGACCTGCGTGTCGAGCCTCTCTTTTAATCTCTTAATGTAACTTCTTTTCTCATCTCACTCCCTCGTATGTAAAACGAGTTTCTTTTATGTAATGTAATGTTATGAAGAAAGAGAAGAATTCAATATCAAAGGAGGACAACCTTGAATATCTTGCTTGGAGAAGGTTAGATCGTTATTAGGTTAGCTTAGGTTCTCTCATTGGCTTGGGAGAACAATTGCGCTAGGGGCCATAACAGTTCATTATGTACGTTGATGCATGTGAATGTATGTTGATGCATGTGAGAGACGATTTATATGATAAATAAACCGGTGAGATCAGAATAATTGCAAATTCCCTCTAATTAAATATTAAGTTAAAGCTTTCCAAGTTTTAACACTCATCAAGACTAGTATCGGATAATGTAGGTTTCGCCTACGCGAGGTGCATGTTCTATATTAGTAAGGTGCGATGGGATAATTGTAATATCCAATTGTTAAAACAATGGGTCAAACTTAACTAAGCAAATTATAATAAGATTATATATGTTTAGAAGCAAGAGTTGGAAATGATCCATGTGATGGATTGGAATAAGGAGTTATTCACCCAACTAAAATATTCGAGAGTTGTATTAGATACAATTGGAAGGAGTTCCTACCTAAGTAACCTAGTTTTGTGTAATCTGCCTACGCGGACTTAAAACAAAGTGAAATGTGGATCTCGACCCACTAGAAAATCTTCCAACGGGATTTTCCGAATCAAATGGTGAGGGTCATTTGTTTTGAGTAAAATAGTGGGAGCATATTTAATTAAAGGCCTAATTAAATATGTTATTGATACTTATATTTTCATTATTTTCATGTAGATTACCATGACAACAAACACCTCTAACAACATTTTGCGATCAATCCTTGACAAGGAAAAATTGTTTGGGACAAATTTTCTGGATTGGCACCGAAATCTGAGGATTGTCCTCAAACATGATAGAAAGTTGTATGTCTTGGAGAAACCTATTCCAGAAGAGGAACCTCCTAGTTCTGCACCTAAGGCAGAAAGAGATGCTTATAAGAAGCATGTCGATGATGCCAATGAAACTGCTTGTCTCATGCTAGCTACCATGAACTCAGAGTTGCAAAGGCAACATGAGAACATGGCAACGTTCGATATGATCGAACGCCTGAAGATGCTCTATCAAGAGCAAGCAAGGCATGAAAGGTTTGAAGTTTCAAAAGCCCCTTTTCAAGGCAAGTTAGCTGAGGGAGCCCCTGTAGGTCTCCATGTGCTCAAGATGATTGGGTATGTGGAAAACCTTGAGAGGTTGGGTTTTCCCCTCGGAAAGGAACTTGCGACTGATTTGATCTTGCAATCGTTGCCAGATAGATTCAGTCAATTTGTCCCAAATTTCAATAAGAATGATATGGACAAATCTCTTCCTGAACTGCTAGCCATGTTTAGAACTGCTGAGCAGAATCTGAAGTCAAAAGGGAAGTCCATTCTGATGATCGGAAATGGAAAGAGACATAACAAAAGACCCATCAAGCAGGGTGATAAAGGGAAAGGCAAGGAAGTTGCCAAACCCAAACCCACTATTGCTGCTTTGAAGCCTAATGGAGGCATAGCAAAGGAAGGCACCTACTTCCATTGCGGTAAGACCGAACACTGGAAGAGAAACTGCCCAAAGTACCTGGAAGATAAGAAGAATGGAGTAGAGACTTCAACTTAAGGTATTTTTGTTACTGAAATTAATTTATCTACTTCTGCAGTATGGGTATTAGATACTGGATGCGGTTCTCACATTTGTACCAATGTGCAGGGGCTAAAAAGGAGTAGAGATTTGGCAAAAGGTGAAGTTGACCTATGAGTTGGCAATGGAGAAAAGGTTGATGCTTTAGCCGTAAGAACTTATGTATTGAATTTACCTAGTGGTTTAATAATTCAGTTAGAGAACTTTTATTATGTACCTGCAATTAGCAGGAATATTATTTTCGTTTCTTGTTTGGACAAGTTTGGTTTTTCATTTATAATAAAGAACAATTGTTGCTCAATTTATTTGAATGATATATTCTATGCTACTGCACAAATGAATAATGGACTATATGTCCTTGATCTTGAAATGCCTATTTATAACATTAATACTAAAAGGATGAAACCATATGAGTTAAATCCAACTTACCTTTGGCATTGTCAATTAGGCCACATAAATGAGAAACGCATTTCCAAACACCATAAAGATGGACTCTTGGACTCTTTTGATTATGAATCATATGAGACATGCAAATATTGTTTAATTGGAAAGATGAAAAAGTCTCCATTCACAGGAAAAGGTGAAAGAGCTAATGATCTTTTGGCCCTCATACATACTGATGTATGTGGACCACTGAACATACCAGCTAGAGGAGGTTTTCAGTACTTCATCACATTTACTGATGATTTAGTAGATATGGTTATGTGTATTTAATGAAACACAAATCAGAGTCCTTTGAAAAGTTTAAGGAATTCAAGAATGAAGTATAAAACCAACTAGGTAAGAATATTAAAACTCTTCGATCACATCGAGGTGGTGAGTATTTAAGCCTAGAGTTTGATGACCATCTGAAAGAGTGTGGGATCCTATCCCAACTTACTCCTCCTGGAACACCCCAATGGAATGGTGTATCTGAGAGAAGAAATCGAACCCTGTTAGACATGGTCCGATCCATGATGAGTCACGTCGATCTTCCAAACTCCTTTTAGGAACATGTACTATTGACAGCAGCTTACACACTTAACCGTGTTCCATCCAAAAAGGTTGAGAAGACACCATATGAGATATGGAGTGGTAAGAAACCACATATGTCTTACATGAAGATTTGGGGTTGCGAAGTTTATGTGAAACAACAAATTTCAACTAAGCTTGAGCCCAAATCTGACAAATGCTTATCTGTGGGGTATCCTAAAGAAACAAGAGGGTATTACTTCTACAATCCTTCTGAGGGAAAAGTGTTTGTCGCTCGAACTGGAGTTTTCCTAGAAAAGGATTTTATTTCCAAAGGAATCAGTGGGAGGAAAGTAGAGCTTGAAGAAATTCAAGAATCACAAAGCATTATTACACCTATGGAGGAATTAGAGCAGGAAACACAAGTAGTTATGGAAGAGCAATCTGCTCAAGTATAACAAGACCAACATAGGTCAAGCAGGATACGTCACCTACCTGAGAGATATGGATATCTCATAACTAATCAAGGTGATGTATTACTCATGGATCAAGATGAGTCTGTGACCTACCAAGAGGCCATAACTGGTCCTGAGTCTGAGAAGTGGCTAAAAACCATGAAATATGAAATGGATTCCATGTACACAAACCAAGTTTGGACCTTGGTAAAGCCTCCTGTAGGAGTTAACCCTATAGGATGCAAGTGGGTCTTCAAAAAGAAGACTGGCATGAATGGTAAGGTACATACCTATAAGGCAAGACTGGTTGCAAAAGGATATAAACAAATTCATGGGGTTGACTATGATGAAACCTTTTTACCAGTTGCAATGCTTAAATCTGTTCGGATTTTACTTGCTATTGCTGCATATCATGATTATGAAATATGGCAGATGGATGTCAAAACTGCTTTCCTTAATGGGAATCTTCTTGAGGATGTGTACATGATACAACCTGAAGGATTTGACATACCAGAAGAAGCCCAAAAGATATGTAAGTTACAAAGATCAATCTATGGATTGAAGCAAGTTTCCAGAAGCTGGAATCTTCATTTTGATGAAACAGTAAAACAATATGGATTCATCAAGAACGAAGATGAGCCTTATGTCTACAAGAAGGTTAGTGAGAGCATGATTATTTTCCTGGTATTATATGTAGATGACATATTACTCATTGGAAACGATGTCCCTACCCTACAACAAGTAAAGTCTTGGTTGGGGAAATGCTTTTCTATGAAGGACCTAGGTGAAGTAGCCTATATATTAGGAATCAGAATCTATAGAGATAGATCACAAAAACTGCTTGGCCTAAGTCAGAGTACATACATAGACAAAGTGTTGAGACACTTTAATATACATAATTCCAAGAAAGGATTCATACCTATGCAACATGGCCCGTGTCTGTCAAAAACATAATCCTCTTCAACTAAGGAAGAAAGGGATCGCATGAATAAGATTCCATATGCATCTGCAATAGGATCTATCATGTATGCCATGTTATGTACTCGACCAGTTGCCTCGTATGCTTTAAGTGCAACGAGTAGGTACCAATCTGATCCTGGTGATGCTCATTGGGTAGCTGTCAAGAATATCCTTAAGTATTTGAGAAGGACTAAGGACTCATTCCTGATATATGGAGGTGAAGAAGCGCTGATTGTAATTGGATACACCGATGCTAGCTTCCAGACAGATAAGGATGACTTTAGATCGCAATCTGGTTATGTGTTTTGCTTAAACGGTAGCGCTGTGAGCTGGAAAAGTTCAAAGCAAGATACAGTTGTTGATTCTACAACCGAGGCCGAGTATATTGTTGCCTTAAGTGTAGAAAAGGAAGCTACTTGGATCAAAAAGTTCATTAGTGAACTTGGCATAGTTCCTAGCATTGTGGATCCCATTGGTCTCTATTGTGATAACAATGATGCTATCGCACAAGCTAAGGAGCCTAGATCTCACCAACGATCCAAACACATACTTAGGTGTTATCACCTCATTAGAGAGATAATAGATAGAGGAGATGTGAAAATATGTAGAGTACCTACACTTGACAATATTGTTGACCCACTGACAAAGGCTCTTGCGCAGCAAAAGCATGATGGCCATACTAGATCTATGGGCATTAGGGGTATGCCTGATTGGCTCTAGGGCTAGTGGGAGATTGTTGGTGTAAGCCCTAGAGGCCAATACTTTTGGTACTTATATTGAATTATTTATTAATAATAAAAGGCTTTTTCTTTATTATGTTTGTTTAATAAAGTCCATAGAATAGCTAGTCCGTTTAATGTATCAAGTGTGATTTAATCATGAGATCACATTAAACATACAAACATTATTCTTAAAGTATTCGTAGTCGAGCTTTATTGTGAAGTAGGATAACATTGAAGCATTAAGACTATTATGTATATAAACTGATGATCACATCTCATGGATCATGGATAAGGAGTTATCAAGTCTTAAACATAGGTATGAATATTAAGAGTACTATTTATACTGGATTGACCTGCTATGAGAATACTATATAGAATGTTATGCAAAGTGTCATAAGTTATTCTCATGGTGATAATGGTGTATACCACCCTTCGACCTGAAACCACTATGGACCCTAGATGTAGAGTCGAGTGCCTTATTGCTGATCAAACTTTATCCGTAACTGGATGACCATAAAAACAGTTGATGGGTACTCCACGAAGCAATGCTAAGGGACATGAGTGACCTAAATGGAATTTGCCCATCCTGCGTAACAGGATAAATGTCTATGGGCCCAATATTGAACTGGACAAGGATGACACGGTCTATGCCTTGTGTTAAATATAGACATAAGGGCAAAAGGGTAATTGTACACATAAGTATTATCACAAAAATATTTGTCAGATCACATGACATTTTCGTGTCTTGGGTAACAGTGATGTGTTGCTAGATACCGCTCACTGTTTATTATGTTAAATATGTGATTTAATATAATTACCAATGCCGTGAAAACCTACAGGATCACACACAAAAGGACGGATTGATGAGAGATAGAGTAACTAAGGAACACCGTAAGGTACGGTGTACTTAAGTGAATTGTAGAACATCGTAAGGTACGATGTACTTAAGTAGAATACGAAATATGGTAAGGTACCACGCGCTTAAGTGATTTTGGCATATTATAAGATATGGGGCCACATACACTTAAGTGGATTTTTTAGCTTATATCCCACACAAGTGGTTCTATAAATAGAACCCTTGTGCAGAAGCATTCATAAAGTTGCAATTTCATTTCTCTCTCTCTCTCTCTCTCTCTCTCTCTCTCTCTCTCTCTCTCTCACTCACTCACTCACTCACTCACTCACTCACTCACTCACTCAAAGCCTCCATTCGTATCAGCTAGCAATGAGATTGAAGGAATCCATTCGTGTAAACTGAGTAGAGGCGTTGTCATCGTTCAACGTTCGTGATCGCTCTGTAGATCTGCATCAAAGATTTCAATCGTCACAAGAGGTAATGATTCTATCACTGATCATGCCCATTCATAAGGATCACTAAAGGAGAAAATTTTAAATTCCGCAGCGTTTTGGATCACTATTCTCCTTCAGAAATGCACCAGAGCTACCGGGTCAAATTGCAGTTCGGAATGCTACAACAAATTCCAGATTCTCCCATGTGTTTGGGGAATTGGCATCAAAAAAGGGTTGATGCACAATGGGATTATTCTGACTGATATGTCGTCAATGGAGGAATCGACGACAACACATCTTGAACGAACCAGTCATCCATGGTGCAAGACCGACTTAACAATATATGGTATGGTTTAGGTCAGTAACAACTCAGCAATTTGTATCTGAGTCGCGGTATTTGATGGATCCATGCCAACTTGCTTCGTCATTGTACGCCCCACAACAATTCACCACCCAACAACAATGTGAACCCACCCAAACCCAACAACCAACCACACAACATCAACCAACCACACACACAACACAACCAAACACCCAACATCGCGACCCGTTCATGCCAACCACCCAACAATCAACCATCCTACGTCGCAATCCGTTCATACCACCCACCCAAACACAAAACTAAGAATCAAACCCCGCAACCATAACCGTCTATAGCCCAGATGATTCATATGGGTCACTTCATCGTAGCCCCCCACCAATGATCACCCAATCAACCATTGTTTAACTATAGTACGCCCCCAGAACCATTGCTTCGTTTCCAAAACGACTCAATGACCCAATTTGGGCAACTATACCGTCCCCAATTCACCCAACCTTAACGCCCTAACTACGATGACATGGGCACCGAACTCCATTACGGAAGCGTCGTTGGCCAGAGCCCCTCCGGATATTGGGAGCAAATGATGAGACACCTGTCAAATACCGCTGGAACTTTCGCCAGACCTTTCAACCAGCCATCACACGATTAGGTCAACACACAAAGACCCCAAACACCTCAAGAAAATCGTGGGAGACCTCGGAGACAAACTAAGCACCGGGATGTGGAATATGGGGACGTTATAATCGGGTCGGTCATTAGTTTATTGTCAGTCCAATGTAACCAATTATTACATCATCAATGAATTTATTTTTTCATTACTATTTCTTATTTATTAAATAATAAAAATTAAATATTAATAATTAAAAAAATTTAAAAAAAACTATTTTTTTTTTAAAAAAAACAGCAGGGGGTGTATGCGCTAGATGAATTGGCGCATACACCAACCAAATGCACATAGGCGCACTAGCATTGACGCCTCCTCATGAGGCCCAATGTAAGCGCCACTAGCATTGGCGCCTCCTCATGAGGAGCCCAATGCATGCGCCAATGCTATTGGCGTCTCCTCTTCATGCATTATTTTGAAATTTTTTTTGAAAAAAGTGGTTATTTTGATTTTTTTTTTCTCTAAAGCTCCTAAAAAGGTGATTCAAGACATTACCAAAATTCAACAATCATTAGAAGTGGAATAGAATGGAATAAGAAAGTAAGCGGGGTGAGTTGGGTTAAGGTCTACAAATCGAAAGTGGAAGATGGGTTAGGAGTGAAAAACATAGAACTGTTCAGAAGAGATGGGTGCAAGTACGAAGAAGGACATTCGATGTGTTTGGAAAATAAAAGTGCCAACCAAAATCCAATCATTAAGATGGATAATGTTGCTTCAGAAGCTTTCCACGCGTTCAGAACTTTTTAATAGAGGATCAACCAATAGTGTTCACAACCTAGTATGTTCCATGTGTTTTAAAGAAGAGCAAACCATGTTACACCTTTTGTTTTTATGTATGTTTGTTGTACTATTATGAATCAAGGTGATCTATTCCGTAAGAGCAATGAAGTATTATTTTAAGAGTATATTATGGTTTATTTGAAGAGTATATTATGGTTTGCTACTGGTTGGTGTTTTTGGTTGAAGAGGAATGAAGTATTATTCAAAGAGCTATAAGGGAGGTGATGAAGTTTTCGGAAGTGTCAAAATTTTAGCTTGGTTCTGGTTTGTTACAAGACTTAAAACTAATTATGAGTTTGATTTACCAACTCTTTGATTGTCTTCAAAGTGGTTGAAACTTCTATTGTAATGAGTTAGAGTACCCTATACTCAATTAACATAATTTGTTTATAAAAAAGTTATAAATTAATTTAGACGGTTTAAATAATTGATTTAAAAAATATTCTTGAAATTAAATCTCATTAAAAAATAATATAATTTTTGAAGATTTTTTTTTTAATTTTTTGAAATTCATAATACAAAGAAAAGGAAATTTTTTAATTTTTTATAAACAAAACAAAATATATATATATATATATATATAATATATATATATATATATATATATTATATATATATATATATATATATATATATATAATATGATAAATAAAATAAAATTGAAAAATTAAATAATGACAGTTTTTTAATATTTTGTACGTGGGAAGAGGGCCAGCGTCTACATCCTTGGAGGTCTGGGTAATGAGCAATATGGGCATGTCAAAACTTCCATTCTGAACGTGGAACCGTTTTCGTCACTTCTGTGTGCATTCAACCACGTCTTGAGGGAAGAAGCACGCATCAATGTTGAGAAAGAGAAAGTGAAAACAAGACCGATCAAAGAACAACTTTCCACTAATATTCAGGAAGCAAGCAGAAAAGAGATGGATTCAGAAGTGTGATCATTATGGAAATGATGAACACGTCAAAGCCATGTGTTTTGAGATAATCAGGTACCTTTCATACTGGGATACTCGCAGAAGGAAGCGATGGAACAACAAGTCCAGAGGAAATATGGATGCACATACAACTCATGCTGATAAAGATGATGGAAATACGGCAAAAAAAAAGGTCACTCCCTACATGGAATGCATATGAAGAATGTGGGATCATTATCATTTGCTGACATGGGTGGTAATGGAGAGATCCAATAGATCTTGGATAGTGGTGCATCTCATCATATGACTCATCTTTCCTTAATATTAGAAGGAATGCAATCACTTGATAAACCTTTATATATCACAGTCCCCATCGGAAATATTGTGTTGGTAGAAAGACTTGGAGATCTTAGACTGGATAGAAATATCAAATTGTCTAATGTGTTGATTGTGCTCGATTTTAATTGCAAGTTAATTTCTATACAAAAGTTGACATGTGATTTAAATTGCGTGATAACTTATTAGTCTGATTCTTGTGTGATACAAGACCTAGCCACGAGAAGGATGATTGGATCGGGTAGCATGCATAATGGGTTTTATGTGTACAAGGGAATGATGCAAGGATCTGCTTTTACAATAAGCCATAAAGATGATACCACCATTTGGCACTGTAGAATGTGGTACCCCTCAGCACAGTCTCTTCAACGCCTTTCAAGTTTCATCAATTGTAATTTTAATTCTAGTGAATTAGATTTATGTGACATATGTCACAAGTCAAAGCAACACAAACTTCCTTTTACTGACATATTGATCAATTTCTACAACCTGATAGAGACACAATTTGGTGTGAAAATTAAAAGAATTCATAGTGATAATGGGACACAATTCACCAATATGAGCATTCAAACATTCTTCAAACAAAAGGGAATAGTTCATGAAACATCATGTTGTCGCATCCGCGAAAAACAACAGGCGGGCTAAAACAAAAACAACACAGAGCCGCCACTGCGCGTTATTTATCCCAAAATAGGGAAAGGAAACACTAAGAGAAACCTGGAAAAAGCATGGTCTCGCGACCAAAGAGAAAGGGTAAGGGAGTCGGTTACGCAAGGGGAAGGTATTAGCACCCCTCACGTCCGTCGTACTCGACGGGATCCACGTTCTAAAAGAAAGAAAAGGTTGCTAAAACATCACACACACACAAGGAACGCATGTGGGGTTAAGAGGAAGAGAGCTCGATAGGACATCGCATCCTATGCCTACGTATCTTGTCTAGAACGAGAATCAGAGTTGCCGTAGTTCGGCTCACGCACGCCAAACAAACAAACACAAACACAGGAAAACATGGAGCCTGAATGCCAATCACTGGACTTACATCAGCATCCGAACCAAAACACACACAAAAAGGCAAACGTGGAGCCCGAAAGCCAATCATTGGACTTACATCGGCATCCGAACCAAACACACGCACACTGGAACCCGAATGCCACTCAATGGACTTACATCCGCTTCCAAGCACACAACAACCAAACAAGTTGATAGGGAGTCGGGAACTCGAGCCTATAACTGTCAAGCACACACACAAAAAAGAAAAAAAGTGCCCGGAGAGACCTCGCACGGTCTCCTGCCTACATACCTCGTCTGGAACGAGGATCAGGGCGATGTAGTTCCCCTGAAAGGGAAAGAAATTCTAGCCAGAAACCAAGGGGAGACACACTACCAGGGAGCTGTACTCGAGCCTAGTGTTATCATGCATCATTGCCCTATGTTGTGGTTTCTACCTACTTGCGCAACAGCAAGCTAATCCTATCCAGGAAGAAAGCAAGCATGCAAGCATCAACAGATCAAAACAAGCATTTCAAGCAAGTATTCATATAGCACACACTATATCCAGTCAAGTGGGCTCAAACAATGGGTTTGACTGCCTAGGCAAGTCATCTGTACAGAGGTAGAGTTAGCTCTTAACCTTGCCATTGAGAGGCTAAGGTGAAGCTGATGAAAGGTGAGTGAAGATCAGACTTCACAGCTCTTATCCCTGTCCAGGGAGAGCTTCAGACAAAGGAGCGTGGGTCCAGAATGGAGGGACCCTTCTACGCTCAAAGACTCTGACACAACTGTACAAAGTACAAGATCTTGGGTTAATGTCCCAATGCATCAACACAGTGGTGTGAGCAGAGGGACGACTCAACAGAATAGCGGGGGATAGATTGCATATCCCTTGGATTCTGCCAATTGCCTCATAGAGGTCTTCACCTGCTTGGCACAAAAGTAAACAATCACAGACATCGCCTCTTAAGGAGGACTTCAGACAGTTGCCTGGCTAAATAACAAGCCAGGTCTTCCAGACTACATGAAGACAAGAGAGTCTACCTCAACTGGTTTAAAAACCAAGCAGCTGCAAGCAAGTTCTTAAAGAACTGTAAGCGACTAAATGTACCTGAAATCAATCAAGTATCATCAGTACTCAGACAAACCAACAGTAAACAGCAAAAGTCAATCTATACAGACAACACAAGTTAATGCACATAAGTGCAAGCCATGAGCTCAAGCTCAAGCATCAAACCTACAACACAAAGCCAATGTTAGTTCACAACATCAAACAAAACTCAATTTAATCAACTTGCACTTTTTCTTTAAGCCTTTTTGCATTTCAACCTGAAAATCCACACCAAATGTGAGAAACTAGACCACTAGGCCAAGCCTAGGGTCCAAAGGGGATAAAAAAATCAAAACAGCAAGTGCAATTTATCCAAAATCACATTCAAACAAATTAAAAGCAATTGCAATTGGTCCCATGCTCATATCAATCACCATTATCATTTCATGCACAATTTAACATTAATCATGCAATTTGCAACTCCAAAAGACCAAACAGAACTATCTCATTCAAAAGCATATCAAATCAATTCAATTAATTCCACAAAAATTCACACCTAAACAGGACACATTCAAGGTATAGCATGTCAATTTTCAGCTCAATTGGACAAACGAAAGTAGGTCAATGAAAATCAAGAAGTCCAGACACATTTATACAAGCCAATTCAAGGCATCAACACAAGCATCAAATTCAAAAAATCATAAAACAGTGACAACAATTAAGAAATGAATGGGATCAAAACCCTGATGTCCTACAATGTGTTTAGAATGCTCACACCAAATTTCATCTTCATCCAATACAATATGAGAATTTCACAAACAAAATGCCAACATGTGTCACACAAGGTTACCAAATGAGCACACAGAGAAGAAAATTATCAATCAATTAGAAAATGACATCAAAAATTCCAGCAAAAATCACATGTTATCTTGACATATCAATTATCATTCATGAATAAAATTGGAGCAATTAAACATTCCTAAGCCAGGCAAATAAAATCAGAAAGTTGACCTAGCTTGGTGTGACACAAATTGTCACACCTCATTTCAAAAAATCATATCTCCATCACAAAGAATCCAAAAATCACAAACTCTACATGAAAATCACCACCAGCATGTCCAGAATAAGCACAAATATTTTCATTCATTTATTTGCAAGCATGAGTATTTCATGAAGGTTTTGGCAAAACATATGCAAATGTGACACATACAATCAAACCTTAGGCCAATTAGATTTCCACACGTGCAAAAATTTCACAAAAATCATGATTAAATTCTACACATCATCATGAGAATGGTGAAAAAACCTCACCAAAATTGGATAAGTTTTGAGGTCTCTATGATTTTCTAAAGATCATGTAACAAAAATGAAATTGAAATGAAAAACAAATGAAATAATATAATTAATTAAATAGGCAATGACATTGTTGTAATTCCTATACGCTACAGCCAAAACGCACAGCTTAATTTATGCGTTGTCACCACGCTAATGGACGGTTTTGGTGGGAAACACATTTTCAAATTGCCAGGCGAATGGAACGGATTGAAGCACGGTAAATTTCCAGATTTGCTTCGTTCTTCATGCGTTCTTGGAGTTCATCACCGTCAGCTTCGGTCACGAACTTTTCTCAACCAAACGACACAAGCGATATACCGTTGGAACCGTATGAGTGCGTACATCACGAATATACACATGAAATTGTCCAGAAGTTCATATACAGCAAGAATCGATTGAAAGATGTTTTGACATCCTAACTTTAATCTAAGATTTCTCTCTCAATAATTAACTAAAATCGAAACTACAAGCATCACAGTACTCTACAATGAAAGATCTACAAAAGCCATCTAATAATTTAAGCAAAGGAGAGTTTCGAATTTTGCACCTTATGATGAAGCAGTGTTTGATCTTGATGATTCACGATGCCAAAGCCAAAAACAGTTGTAGCACAAGGTTCAGGAAGGTGAATGAAGTGATTAGGCTAGCTCAATGTCGCTTCAATTGGAAGAAATCACAAAACTCCATTGTTGCACAAGCTTTGGACAGTCCTCGAATCTGAAGCTTCTTCCTTCAATTCACCAAAACAGATGGAGATCTTGGCTTATGGAAGATGAATCAAGAAGAATGAACAAGTTTCATGAAGAATTGATGAAGTTTGGATCCAAAATGCTTGATGAAGATTTTGAGAAATTGAGAGAAAATGGAGGGAAAATCAGTTAGAGATCTTGAGAATTGTGATTATGATTAACATTCTGTTATGATTAGCATCTTATACTTCACCTTAATCATCCTCTTAATCACAAATTAGCAAAAATGAGTTTAATTAGTGTAATGTGAAACTTAAGTGCAAGTCCAAAAATGCCCTTGCCAAATATTACACCATGACAGCTCATGACAGCTCAAACATCTTCTAAATGTCATTTGGAGTGTGTTGCAAAAATCCTCATCTCAAAATTCCATGTATTTCTCAACTTGGACCATTTTGCCCTTGGATTTTAATTAGTGCACTTGAAAATTGACCTTTTGCATTGACCAATTTTGACGAATTTTGATTATGCACCATGAAAGTACATGTCAAATGGAGTTTGCTCATAAAAAGATCATCCATTTTGGACATTCCATGTGGAAGTTATGCCACCTTGATTATAGGTCTTTCTGGAAAATGAATGGACCATAACTTGTCAACCATACATGAGAATTTCAAGTTCTTGGACTTTTTGGAAAGGTAAGACCAAGATCTACAACTTTCATGTTGAACAAATTTTCATTTGAAGCTTTTTTGGACATGTAATTTTGTGGTGAAAAACTTTCCATTTTTGGCAATTTTTGTCCTGACTTTATTTTCTTCATTCTTGAGCTTTGACATGTCAAATAACACTTATTTCAACATGAATGAAGTGTATCCAACTCTCTCCCACCTCCAAATCCATAAAATCAAGCACAGTTGACCACAGTTGACTTTTTCAACTGATAGATGAATTTGGCAATGCACTGATCAATCTGAGCCCCAACCTTCTGATGAAATGGCTCAAGGATGAAACCCTAGCCTCCATAAGCTCAATACAATCACATGATGATCCCCATATCCATTATAGACCCCATCTCCTTGCTATGCCCTGATTGGCCCAATGCAACTGATTAGGGTTGACCAGTGGTCAAAACCCTAATCTCAAGGAATGTGCTCCAACACTTGAATCTTCTTGGATGATATCAAGACCATGATGATGATGATGTATCATTTCAACCAAGATGAAGACCAATCTCCTTGAGAATCAAAACCCTAACTTGAATCACCACCCTCAAATGATTAATGATCCAATCCACTGAAACCCTAGCTTGCACATAACCTCTTCATCTTCTGCTCAAGACTTGTGAGGATGACTTGCACAATGTAACCACATGATATGCAATATGCAATGCCTAATGACCTACAAATGATATGCAATATGTTAGCTAGTCCCAAGAGAGGAGGGCAAATTTTGAGGTGTTACAGCTGCCCCTGTTCAATCCACTGTGAACCTGTCGATATGAATAGCCTCGGCTTTCAGATGATCAGAATGAAGAGTGATTGAATACCAAGAACAGACGAACAATTTGCACTCTGATGGGAAAATAATTGACAACGCCTGTCAGAATCGGCAAAGAAACAATCTTGAAGAAAAAACCCGTCTGGTACGGAGAAAGTCGGCCTGAATACCGAAACAACAATGTCGACCTGGATACCAAACTAAATGGTAACGCAGGGATAACCATGGCCTGAACACCACATATCCGCTGGGGATTATATTTCTTTTTGATTTTCTTGAACCCCGAAAAATTTTCTTCCCTTTTTATTTTCTTGAACCCCGAAATTTTCTTTTGCGCAAATGATCCCGGATCACTGCATTTGAACCCCGTTCTCCTGTTTGCCAAAATAATGAACCCCATTCTCCAGTTTGAACCCCAGTCGCCTAACGATAACTTGCGATCGCCAATGTGAACCCCATCTCCAGAAAACACCTCGTGTTTCCCTTTCTCCATTTGGACCCCGCTCTCCAGAAAATGTCTCAACATTTCCTTTTCTCCAGTTGAACCCCGTTCTCCATCTCTCGTGATAATTCCGCTGGCAACATCGGAAATAACACCAAACCACTCTGAGGGCGACATATCAGAGGGTATACCTTCACAAAAGGAAGGTAACATGTGCATCTCTTCATCCGAAGACACCCATAACGACTTCTATTGGACTCCGCCAAAGTCTAAGGCGACACATGAACAGAAGATAATCCTGAGGACCTCATCCCGGATAAAATCTTCATCTCCAATCTCCATTTGAACCCCAGAAAATGCCTCAGCATTTCCTTTTCTCCGATTGAACCCCGCTCTCCAGAAAATGTCTCAACATTTCCCTTTCTCCAATTGAACCCCGATCTCCAGAAAATGTCTCAACATTTCCTTTTCTCCAGTTGAACCCCGATAGTCGCGCTGATCGCGTAACGTCTTTCGATTTCCCTTCCATCTCCGTCCGACGGAAAAAACTCATCCAATATCGCACTACTGGAGAACAATGTTGATCTGTCATCACGATGCTAAACTCCTCAGAGTAACATCTTCACCTTCGAGCAAAACCACCTCTCAAGTGGTAACCACGGCTCGAATCGCGTTGATCGCGTAACCTTTCCATCTTTGTCCGACGGAAAAGTCTCCTCCAGTATCGTACTACTGGGGAACACCTCTGATTAGAAATCCTGATGCTAGACTCCTCGGAGTAACACCTTCCAACTGCTGTCTCGCACGACAGAAACTTCCTCCAGTATCGCACTACTGGGGTACCTTTGATTAAAATCATGAGGCTAAACTCCTCGGAGTAACCTCTTCATCTTCGAGCAAAACCACTTCTCAAACGATAACCCCGGCTTGAGACTAGCTTATGCTTGCAATGATGAATGACTTTTTCTGCGTAATGCTCCAAAATTATGGAAATGCTATGCGATTTATTTTTCTATGCAACATGTTATGCTTATTCCACATGATGAATGCATAAAAAGTATCCCCCTCAAGGGACTCTCCTGAGGATCACGAGACACTCTGATGAGGAACTCGTCAACACTCCGCTCTCCACCCCGCTGGGGAATAGCACTGCTGCTGGGAAAAGGCAACCCTCGCTGGGGAAGAACTTCCTTTGCACCCAATCCGCTCGGGAAACTGCTGGGGATTAGCACCACCAACTTTGTGGGGATACAACAATCTTCGACTTGCCGAGGATACAAATCTCGACTCTGCTTCGAGAAACCCTCACAGATACCTGACGACTTCACTAGGGAAATGCTCACAGATACTCTGCTGGGAAACAGCCACCTCCAGGCCTGGCAACTGGGGAAGCACCGATCTGACACCTGCTGGGGATAACCATCCTGACCCTGCTAGGGAAGCGAATGCCACTCCGCTGGGGATTACCCATGCAATCCATAGGTAGAATCAACCCAGCTGGGGATGCAAATATCAGTCCGCTACGGGAACTTATCCCATCCACTGGTAGGATGGACACTGCTGGAGATATATTTCATTGAAACCCGCTCCACTCGGGGAATAGCAACCTTCAGGCCTGGCTGCTGAGGAAACACCGTTTTAAACCTGCCGGGGATAACCATCCTGACTCAGCTAGGGGATCCACAGACCTTGGATCTGCTGGGGAGTTAGCCCTCACAACTCTGCTTGGGGACTTAGCTGGGGAAATGAGAAAAGTTGGTTCAGAACACCCGTCGACCTGTCGAACCATGATATCCACCTCCCAATCTCGTATCAGCTTTCCACTTTCGAGAACTCCCAGACTCGTCTGGACCTTTTCTGCTCCATCATCTTGTATTCCCAATCACTCCGCGCTCGACGGAGAGCAAACTCCTGGGATTATACAGACTTTTCAATTTTCCGACTTTGAAGAGTCTTCTTGATTAATTCCAAGGGTCGTCGTACGCCTCAACGTCTCTCATTGCTTCTCTACCCATCGCTTGCCCCTGATTGGACTCTGCGGGAACCTCTACAGACTTTCCAATCTCCCGATTTTGAAGAGTCTTCTTGATTAATTCAAGGATCGTCGCACGTCTCAACGTCTCTTTATCATCCCTTCACATTCATTCACTCATCCCTGATCGGACTCCATGGGGATTTGTTTGGTCAACAGCTTCCACATCACAACCTGCAAGTGAGTGAAAATAACTAACAGCACCTGCAAAACAGATCGTTAGATAAAACCGTGCCCCAGGCGTGTCAAGATTTCAACACTTGGGTCACTCATCCTTCCAAATAAGATTTCAAGCTTTCAATCTTATAAACATGCATTGGAAGGGACCTGTATGTCTTAAAAATGCAAAATTCTTTATCACAATAATCTGGATGTTTTTGCAATCAAAGCGGTAATGAAAACAAAAAACAAAATTATTTGACTGAATATGCACTTTATTGATAGGAAAAGTGTGGCTCAAATGAGCAATACAAAGGAAGCAATTCCTGAAAAGAGGTAATTGCGCACAAAAGGAAAAATCTATCCTAATGGCAACGTGAAACCCGTGATCTCATCGAGTTCCAACTCGGTTACACCCCATATATCCTCAGACTCTCCGTGCTTTCTGCCTTCTGAACAAGACGTTTCTGATTGATCCCCACCGGGTATTATCCATGATGCCTTAACCAAAGCGCAAACGATCATGCCAGACGCAGTTGTTCGTTTCAATCCCTCTTTTGCCTGGACCGCCCTCTCGGGTTTTCAGTCCACCGGGATACCCATTTTTGCCCAAGTCGCCCTTTCAGGTTTTCGACTTGCCGGGTGCACATTTTTCATTTTATTATCCCTAACTTTTGCCCGAACCTTTCTTTCTGTTTCTTGGTTCGCCGGGATGCCCATTTTTGCCTGGACTATTTTATTCTTTTCGTCCAGCGGGTCTCTTTATACGAAGTATTTTTTAACTGCGTCCGCATTCACAGGGGATGGAAAATCTTCGCCATCCATGGTCGTTAGCAACAAGGCTCCGCCAGAGAAAACCTTCTTGACCACGAACGGACCTTCATAATTCGGTGTCCATTTGCCCCTACGATCGTTTTGAGGAGGAAGGATCCTTTTTAGCACCATATCACCCACGTGATATACCCGAGGTCGCACCTTCTTGTCAAAAGCACGCTTCATCCTTTGCTGATATAACTGCCCATGACAGATGGCTGCTAGCCTCTTTTCCTCTATCAGGCTTAACTCTTCGTACCGGGTTCTTACCCATTCCGCCTCTTGCAATTGCACATCCATCAGGACTCTCAAAGAGGTAATTTGAACTTCAATCGGTAGCACGGCTTCCATCCCATATACCCACGAGAAAGGTGTTGCCCCAGTAGATGTGCGCACCGACGTTCGGCACCCAGGATACAAACTTCGTACTCAATCACACCGTCGGTGCATTCAAACGTTATCCGGGCAACAAAAGGAACATGGGATCCTTTCGGCTTTACCAAAGCAGCACTAACTCCTTCACATTAACCCCATCAGACATCAGAATCCGTTCGGATTCAGGGTCAGGCCCCTCCTTCGGAATCGGTTACTCACAATCTTTCGATTTGAGCACCTCGAGATGTCCTCATCAGGGAACTCAAACTTCATCGGTTGATAATCCTCCACGGGTTGCCGAGCGAGGTAATCGGACAATACACCCCTCGATTGCTTTCTGAGAGATATATCAAATATCGTATCTAATCAAAATCATTGGCCCTTTCGCAACCCGTCCGGTCATTGCTGGCTCTTTCAGGAATCCACCTGATCAGATCCATCTCGAAATCCACAAAGTGGTATGAACCAGCATATACTGTCTCAGTCGGCGAGCAGCCTATGCCAAAGTACATCAAGTTTTCTCGAATAGTGAATGTATTGTTTCACAGTCGGTAAACTTTTTGCTAAGGTAAATTGCATGCTCTTTTCGACAAGACTCATCATGCTGACCCAATACACCTCGTAAACCCCTCGAAGGCTGTCAAGTATCAGATTAACAATTGCTCCTTCCACAGGAGGCATCAGAATCAGAGGTTCCTGCAACTTATTCTTTTATTTTCAATGCCCCTTGGCAATCATTATTTCACCTGACCGTTTGATTTTTTTCAATGGCTTGAATATAGGTTCGCACGTGGCTGTTAGGTGAGATGTGAACCATGACATGTAGTTCAATCTACCTAGGAGACCACGAACCTCTTTTTTCGTTCTCGGTTCAGGCATTTCTTGTTTTTTTTTTTTTTTTTTTTTTTTAGCAGGATCAACCTCGATTCCTCTCTTACAATGAACCCCAATAGCTTACCGGATCGCACTCTGATAGTGCCCTCACTTGAATTCAACCTCAGTTTGAATTGTCTCAACCGGTCAAACGACTTGCCCCGGTCTGCCAGATGCCCCTCTCTTGTTTGGGACTTTGCTATCATGTCATAGCATAGCATTTGATTCCATGATGAATCATATCATGAAACAAAGTCACTCTGATACGTGGCACCGACGTTCTGCTTCTCTAGAGGACAGTCTCCTCTCCATGGTAGCTTGTGCACAACGACACCGGTATCCGACCCTGGCATATCCTGACACGACCAGGCGAAGGTATCCACATGCTCCTTCAACAGGACTACCATTCTGCTCTCGACTTGCCTCTGAAGCGGCCCCAATTTTTATTTCCTTCCTGACCTCGACGGCGCTTGGAATAACAATCTTGATCCGCTCCTCATGCGGCTGAATCACCTTCTCCTCTTGTTCTAACAACCTGGCTAATCTTCCAGCAGATCACAATCTTCTTCACCTTCTTCTTCGGCATGATAGATCGGTTTGTCGAAGTCATATGAGGTGTAACCAAATTGTTATCAACGAGATCCGGAGAATTATTTTTGAATTCGGAACGAGACAAATCAAAAAAAGAGAAAAATGAAAATAAACATTGCCATTTTTATTTGTTTTTAAACTGCAAAAATAAATGAAAAACAGGGAACACCGCTTTTTGACTGAAAAACATCCATTTATTTATGATGCAGAAATGTTGCAAAATGAAACATGAGGTGGCCCTTACAATGAACCACTACGTTTCGGGCAAAACGTATGACTTTCATGCAAATAAAACTGAAAAACAGAAATCATTACTCTTCCGGACGAGTAACAATGCTGATCTTTTCAGGCTTTCCAGTTCTGGGCTTCCATCCCTGGTACGCACGGCTTTATCCAACCATCAAACTTGTAGTTACCATCAGTCTCTTCACCCATCCCACAGGCGTGATCCGAATCTTCAGCAATTGCACTCACCATTGCCTGACCATGTGTCGGCATGGGATTAGCATTAACATTCGGTGATGGCGCAAAATTGATAGCCTTGGAGTCTACCAGATCTTGGACAACATTCTTGAATGCTCTACAGCCCTCAATGTTATGCCCCGGTGTTCCAGAATGAAATTCGCACTGGGCGTTCTCATCATAGTTAGGAGGCCTCTGATCTGATCTCATCGGAACCATCGCCCTCGGCTGCACCAACCCAAGATCCATCAGCTTTTTGAACAGAACAGCGTATGTCACAGGCGGCTTGTCAAAATGGCGATCAACCCCTTTTCCTCTCACTTGATACCCGGTTCTCTGTTGAGGTGGCTGACGTTGCTGTCGTGCTGACTGATTACCAGCAGGGGTGGTTACCGCAGCAGTGTGGTGGTAGTAACGATCCCTACCGTGTCCTCTCTGGGCATACACAGCACTTGATTCTCCCTCATTCTTCCTTTGGCCATTTCCGAAGGGCTTCTTCGATCCTGATGACAAAGCATTACCACCCTGGATCTTCCCCATTCTTAGCCAACTTTCAATTCTCTCCCCAGCCACCACAATGTCAGCAAAGTTAGTGACGGGACAACCCACCATTCTTTCAGCAAATGCCCCCTGCAGGGTACCCATGAAGAGATCAGACATCTCTCTGTCCACCAGTGGAGGTTGCACTCTGGCAGCCAACTCCCTCCACCTTTGCGCATACTCTTTAAACCCTTCACTTGACTTCTGAGACATACCCTGCAGCTGGGTACGACTAGGAGCCATATCAGCGTTGAACTGATACTGCTTAAAGAAGGCATCGCCAAGATCCTGCCAGCTTTTGATGTCAGAAGACTTCAGCTTGGTGTACCACTCCAAGGATCCTCCGGACAGACTGTCCTGGAAGAAGTACATCCAGAGCTTCTGATCTGTTGTGTACGCAGAAATCTTGCGGACAAATGCCTGCAGATGCGTCTCAGGACAAGAACTTCCATTGTAACGGTCAAACGTGGGCGCCTTAAACTTCTGCGGGATCACAATCCCCTCAACAAGCCCCATATTCGACATGTTGACCACCCCAGGAGTGGCATAGCTTTCCAGCACCTTAATCTTCTCAGCCAACAGCTGAATCTCCTTGCTTTGAGGCTGGACCCCATATTGCCCCAAGGGCTCATTATGCATTGAAAACTGGTCTGCTTCCCTGTCTTCCTCTCTGTCCTCATCAAACCCGTAGAATGGAGGCAACAGACCGTCCTTCATATTCTGCCCCAGACCGGGCCCAGGTTGACCACCAGCACCAAAACCAGCAGCATTGTTCACAACACCAACAGTTGTCCTTTTTCCGCCATCTCTTGAGCCACCCAGCCCCTGGTTGGAGACACCATCCAGGTTTACACCACTATTTGCTGCAGAAGCTCGCTCGAGCTTCTCGACTTTATCTGCCAGAGCTTTCTGACCAACCGCAAAGCCTTGCATAATGTTGATCAGCTCATTCATCTTGTCCTTCAGCTCGAGGAGATCAGTACTCGGGAGATCCATGAGTCTAGGAGTATTGCGTCTGGTGAAGTATCTGTGAGGACGAGTTGAGTGCAAAGGTACAGTTCTGCGAGCACGAGCAATGATTCCTGAAACAATCAAGCACGTTAGCAACAGATACCTGCAAAATTAAACACAGGTTATTATGATCAATGCATGAATGCAGTGTTTATCCACATGAGGAACACTTTGTCTCTTGATCCTGGCATCATCGAGACAAATAATAATCCGGCATTAATATTTCGATATGCAGCATTTGATTCCATCGTGCAGATCTGAGATATGTGATTGAGCATGATACCCCCAACCATGTGTGTGCTTGTGTGAGTGCATATGGTAAAGCAAATAAAGCTTGAAGATTGATCACTAAATGAAAATAACCATCACATAACAAAATGCACAATAAGTGCCATAGTCATACATCAAATCAGATAAAATTCAAATACAACCCTCCAGAATCAGGAAAGAAATACAAACAAGTAGATTACGTCAACAAGCCTGACAGTAATCCACAACAAATGAAAGATCTAGCTGGATGAGGGTCCCACAGATGGCCCTATCTCATCTTCCATCTTCGCGAACTCTACGGCGAACCTGAGCTCGGTGTTCTCCTGCTGCAATCTCCCCACTTCTTTCTGATGAATCTTCATCTGCCTGAAGTAATGATCTCTCTCAGCAATGTAATGATCCCTCTCAGCGATGATCTTCGCTTTCTCCGCTTCCCACTCTGCAACAAGGACTCTGGCTCTAGCATCTCTCTGATCCCTCACGAGGATTTGCCTCCTCTTCTCATCTTCAATGACCTTTGAAGCTCTAGCTAATCTCTCTTTGGTGATGTCATGCTCCTTTGCTGAAGATGCCAAAGCCTGACTGACCTTCCCATAGTAAGCAGTATCCATCTCAAAGCGCTTTGCTTCCAGGGCATGTCGCTTGTCTTGATCTTCCATCTTCACTCTGAGCTCCTGATTAGCCATCTGAACCCGAGCAACACTCATCTCCAATTCCGTCTTCTCTGCGAGCAACTGATCTCGTTCCCGCTTCATCTCTAAGAACTCGTCCATACTAACAGTAGAAGGAGTCTCTTCAACCAACGGATACCAAGGATCAACCATAGGGAACGGTAGACAAGTAAGCTCCACTCTCTTACTGAGCCAGTCATCGAACGGAGGAAAAGATCTGTTATTAGCTCTACCCCAGGAAACCTTGCCTTTCCTTTGAATGCTGCGCCATGCCTCAGCTACCTGCTTCACCTGGGCCTGATTACCCTCAACTGGGAAGTACACAGATTCCTGAACCTCACTTCTGTACGGAGGAAGCTCCATAGCAAATCCCATCTGCCTCTTAAGAAGTGTCGGGTTATAATTAATGCAACCCTGAACTCCTATAAGTGGTACATTGGGAAAACCCCTACAACTGCAGATAAAGTCTTGTCCAACCCCACTACTGTGAGTCCAATCTATGTCCTTGGCCCTCAAACCCATCAGTTTGGTCGCCCAATTAACATTCTGACCAAGAAGAACAAAAGCACCCTTAGACGGCAAATAACCCATAAACCACTTGAATAGCAACTGAGCGCAACATCGAATCAATCCCTCACGCCGCTTCTCGTTCCTGTTATGGACCGAGTAATAGACATCTCCGATCAAGGTAGGGATAGGATTTCCTCGAACAAACAAGCGAATGGCATTAATATCCACGAAGTTCTTCTGGTTAGGAAACAGAATGATCCCATAAATGCCCGCAGCAATCAAAGCACAGACAGCTCCCCAATTACCCAACTCCGCCTGCTCCTTAGCCTTAGCTTCTAAGAAACTCAGATGAAAACCAGGAAACTTCCCCTTCTCTTTCAGATTACCCTTCACCATCTCCGGACTCAAATAAAGAGTACGGGCAATCCCTCCAATATCAGGTTCCTTCTTAGTAGCATAGAAAGGAACCTGATCTCTGATCTGAAGGCCCAAAATATCAGCATAATCCTCCATCAACGGCCCGAGTAAGTAATCTGGGAAGACAAAACACCTCAAACCAGGATCATAGAACTGGAGAAGAGTATGAATGGCACTCCTGTCTCTGTCAGTGAGTCTGAAAACCATCTTCAGGATCCCCCCATACGTCTCACGAAACAACCCCACATGGTCGGGTGCAATCAAAGCTATCATACCCTTCAGCACACTGATCTCTGGGTCGAAGAAACTGTAGGCAACATCATCCTTCAAACCGGGCCTTCTCATACCTGAGCAGAAAGTCTCTCAACCAGGATCTCGATCAAAAAGGGTCCCTGCATATGGATAAACATGTGTTAGATGCAAATAAATGCAAGATGTAATGATGCTGATGAATGAATGCAATGCATTGCCATCCTCCAAGCCGTCTGATCATCTGCACTGAAACCTGGTCTCCGAACTGATCATAACCATCTGAGGGAACAAGTAACCACCAATCCATCTCAAGGGTTCCGAAATAAACGGAAGACAAATACATCATCATCATCATCCGACAATCTCTGAACAGATACCCATAATCATCTGAATCGGCCCAGGGAATCCTGAAATAAACGGATCCCCACTGATAAATAACACGGACAGCACTCCGGCGTCTCGGAAATAAACGACCATAAATCTGACTTATAAATCTGACCCCGATCCACTGAACAAAAAGTCACCATCAAAGTCACCATCTGAACATGCATCTGAAAGAATCACCCTCCCCTCACAGGTAAATTCTAATCAGGTCATCCTAAGGCGGATAATGGTCTCAACAATCGGGCAGAGATACTCAATGGGTTTGCCCTTTCGGGTGTGCCATTGTAGCTCTCCTGAGACCGTCTAAACCAAATATCCGGGAAATGATCGGTCACCGGAGTCAATAGTTCATAAGAGATAACCCAACCAAAGTGGAAGACCCCACTGGAAGAGCACTTCTCAGATGAACCTCGTCCGGCTTGTGGTATGTCACGTCGCAACAATGTGCCCAACCGGCATGTGAGCGACGTGAGACCACGCTAATCCTAGGTGTATACTCGGGCCTGGGTTTTAGCCCCACTCAGAACACCCACCCCAAACAGAGGAACCACCTGCACAGAGGACGGCAATATGATAGTATGATGCATGCAAGTATTTATGCAAATATATACACAGTTAGAATAATAAATGCAATAAATAAAGCAAAACAAACAACCTAAACTAACCTAAAACGCTAGGAAGGACTCTCTTAGGGAAGATGGACCAGCACAGGTCAACATCTATAAGAGTCCCCAGCAGAGTCGCCAGCTGTCGCATCCGCGAAAAACAACCGGCGGGCTAAAACAAAAACAACACAGAGCCGCCACTGCACGTTATTTATCCCAAAATAGGGAAAGGAAACACTCAGAGAAACCTGGAAAAAGCATGGTCTCGCGACCAAAGAGAAAAGGTAAGGGAGTCGGTTACGCGAGGGGAAGGTATTAGCACCCCTCACGTCCGTCGTACTCAACGGGATCCACGTTCTAAAAGAAAGAAAAGGTTGCTAAAACATCACACACACACAAGGAACGCAGGTGGGGTTAAGAGGAAGAGAGCTCGATAGGACATCGCATCCTATGCCTACGTATCTTGTCTGGAACGAGAATCAGAGCTGCCGTAGTTCGGCTCACGCACGCCAAACAAACAAACACAAACACAGGAAAACATGGAGCCTGAATGCCAATCACTGGACTTACATCAGCATCCGAACCAAAACACACACAAAAAGGCAAACGTGGAGCCTGAAAGCCAATCACTGGACTTACATCGGCATCCGAACCAAACACACGCACACTGGAACCCGAATGCCACTCAATGGACTTACATCCGCTTCCAAGCACACAACAACCAAACAAGTTGATAGGGAGTCGGGAACTCGAGCCTATAACTGTCAAGCACACACACAAAAAAGAAAAAAAGTGCCCGGAGAGACCTCGCACGGTCTCCTGCCTACATACCTCGTCTGGAACGAGGATCAGGGCGATGTAGTTCCCCTGAAAGGGAAAGAAATTCTAGCCAGAAACCAAGGGGAGACACACTACCAGGGAGCTGTACTCGAGCCTAGTGTTATCATGTATCATTGCCCTATGTTGTGGTTTCTACCTACTTGCGCAACAGCAAGCTAATCCTATCCAGGAAGAAAGCAAGCATGCAAGCATCAACAGATCAAAACAAGCATTTCAAGCAAGTATTCACATAGCACACACTATATCCAGTCAAGTGGGCTCAAACAATGGGTTTGACTGCCTAGGCAAGTCATCTGTACAGAGGTAGAGTTAGCTCTTAACCTTGCCATTGAGAGGCTAAGGTGAAGCTGATGAAAGGTGAGTGAAGATCAGACTTCACAGCTCTTATCCCTGTCCAGGGAGAGCTTCAGACAAAGGAGCGTGGGTCCAGAATGGAGGGACCCTTCTACGCTCAAAGACTCTGACACAACTGTACAAAGTACAAGATCTTGGGTTAATGTCCCAATGCATCAACACAGTGGTGTGAGCAGAGGGACGACTCAACAGAATAGCGGGGGATAGATTGCATATCCCTTGGATTCTGCCAATTGCCTCATAGAGGTCTTCACCTGCTTGGCACAAAAGTAAACAATCACAGACATCGCCTCTTAAGGAGGACTTCAGACAGTTGCCTGGCTAAATAACAAGCCAGGTCTTCCAGACTACATGAAGACAAGAGAGTCTACCTCAACTGGTTTAAAAACCAAGCAGCTGCAAGCAAGTTCTTAAAGAACTGTAAGCGACTAAATGTACCTGAAATCAATCAAGTATCATCAGTACTCAGACAAACCAACAGTAAACAGCAAAAGTCAATCTATACAGACAACACAAGTTAATGCACATAAGTGCAAGCCATGAGCTCAAGCTCAAGCATCAAACCTACAACACAAAGCCAATGTTAGTTCACAACATCAAACAAAACTCAATTTAATCAACTTGCACTTTTTCTTTAAGCCTTTTTGCATTTCAACCTGAAAATCCACACCAAATGTGAGAAACTAGACCACTAGGCCAAGCCTAGGGTCCAAAGGGGATAAAAAAATCAAAACAGCAAGTGCAATTTATCCAAAATCACATTCAAACAAATTAAAAGTAATTGCAATTGGTCCCATGCTCATATCAATCACCATTATCATTTCATGCACAATTTAACATTAATCATGCAATTTGCAACTCCAAAAGACCAAACAGAACTATCTCACTCAAAATCATATCACATCAATTCAATTAATTCCACAAAAATTCACACCTAAACAGGACACATTCAAGGTATAGCATGTCAATTTTCAGCTCAATTGGACAAAAGAAAGTAGGTCAATGAAAATCAAGAAGTCCAGACACATTTATACAAGCCAATTCAAGGCATCAACACAAGCATCAAATTCAAAAAATCATAAAAGAGTGACAACAATTAAGAAATGAATGGGATCAAAACCCTGATGTCCTATAATGTGTTTAGAATGCTCACACCAAATTTCATCTTCATCCAATACAATATGAGAATTTCACAAACAAAATGCCAACATGTGTCACACAAGGTTACCAAATGAGAACACAGAGAAGAAAATTATCAATCAATTAGAAAATGACATCAAAAATTCCAGAAAAAATCACATGTTATCTTGACATATCAATTATCATTCATGCAAAAAATTGGAGCAATTAAACATTCCTAAACCAGGCAAATAAAATCAGAAAGTTGACCTAGCTTGGTGTGACACAAATTGTCACACCTCAATTCAAAAAATCATATCTCCATCACCAAGTATCCAAAAATCACAAATTCAACATGAAAATCACCATCAGCATGTCCAGAATAAGCACAAAAATTTTCATTCATTTATTTGCAAGCATGAGTATTTCATGAAGGTTTTGGCAAAACATATGCAAATGTGACACATACAATCAAACCTTAGGCCAATTAAATTTCCACACGTGCAAAAATTTCACAAAAATCATGATTAAATTCTACACATCATCATGAGAATGGTGAAAAAAACCTCACCAAAATTGGATAAGTTTTGAGGTCTCTATGATTTTCTAAAGATCATGTAACAAAAATGAAATTGAAATGAAAAACAAATGAAATAATATAATTAATTAAATAGGCAATGGCATTGTTGTAATTCCTATACGCTACAGCCAAAACGCACAGCTTAATTTATGCGCTGTCACCACGCTAATGGACGGTTTTGGTGGGAAACACGTTTTCAAATTGCCAGGCGAATGGAACGGATTGAAGCACGGTAAATTTCCAGATTTGCTTCGTTCTTCATGCGTTCTTGGAGTTCATCACCGTCAGCTTCGGTCACGAACTTTTCTCAACCAAACGACACAAGCGATATACCGTTGGAACCGTATGAGTGCGTACATCACGAATATACACATGAAATTGTCCAGAAGTCCATATACAGCAAGAATCGATTGAAAGATGTTTTGACATCCTAACTTTAATCTAAGATTTCTCTCTCAATAATTAACTAAAATCGAAACTACAAGCATCACAGTACTCTACAATGAAAGATCTACAAAAGCCATCTAATAATTTAAGCAAAGGAGAGTTTCGAATTTTGCACCTTATGATGAAGCAGTGTTTGATCTTGATGATTCACGATGCCAAAGCCAAAAACAGTTGTAGCACAAGGTTCAGGAAGGTGAATGAAGTGATTAGGCTAGCTCAATGTCGCTTCAATTGGAAGAAATCACAAAACTCCATTGTTGCACAAGCTTTGGACAGTCCTCGAATCTGAAGCTTCTTCCTTCAATTCACCAAAACAGATGGAGATCTTGGCTTATGGAAGATGAATCAAGAAGAATGAACAAGTTTCATGAAGAATTGATGAAGTTTGGATCCAAAATGCTTGATGAAGATTTTGAGAAATTGAGAGAAAATGGAGGGAAAATCAGTTAGAGATCTTGAGAATTGTGATTATGATTAACATTCTGTTATGATTAGCATCTTATACTTCACCTTAATCATCCTCTTAATCACAAATTAGCAAAAATGAGTTTAATTAGTGTAATGTGAAACTTAAGTGCAAGTCCAAAAATGCCCTTGCCAAATATTACACCATGACAGCTCATGACAGCTCATGACAGCTCAAACATCTTCTAAATGTCATTTGGAGTGTGTTGCAAAAATCCTCATCTCAAAATTCCATGTATTTCTCAACTTGGACCATTTTGCCCTTGGATTTTAATTAGTGCACTTGAAAATTGACCTTTTGCATTGACCAATTTTGATGAATTTTGATTATGCACCATGAAATTACATGTCAAATGGAGTTTGCTCATAAAAAGATCATCCATTTTGGACATTCCATGTGGAAGTTATGCCACCTTGATTATAGGTATTTCTGGAAAATGAATGGACCATAACTTGCCAACCATACATGAGAATTTCAAGTTCTTGGACTTTTTGGAAAGGTAAGACCAAGATCTACAACTTTCATGTTGAACAAATTTTCATTTGAAGCTTTTTTGGACATGTAATTTTGTGGTGAAAAACTTTCCATTTTTGGAAACTTCCATTACAAGTCACTTTCCATTTTTGGCAATTTTTGTCCTGACTTTATTTTCTTCATTCTTGAGCTTTGACATGTCAAATAACACTTATTTCAACATGAATGAAGTGTATCCAACTCTCTCCCACCTCCAAATCCATAAAATCAAGCACAGTTGACCACAGTTGACTTTTTCAACTGATAGATGAATTTGGCAATGCACTGATCAATCTGAGCCCCAACCTTCTGATGAAATGGCTCAAGGATGAAACCCTAGCCTCCATAAGCTCAATACAATCACATGATGATCCCCATATCCATTATAGACCCCATCTCCTTGCTATGCCCTGATTGGCCCAATGCAACTGATTAGGGTTGACCAGTGGTCAAAACCCTAATCTCAAGGAATGTGCTCCAACACTTGAATCTTCTTGGATGATATCAAGACCATGATGATGATGATGTATCATTTCAACCAAGATGAAGACCAATCTCCTTGAGAATCAAAACCCTAACTTGAATCACCACCCTCAGATGATTAATGATCCAATCCACTGAAACCCTAGCTTGCACATAACCTCTTCATCTTCTGCTCAAGACTTGTGAGGATGACTTGCACAATGTAACCACATGATATGCAATATGCAATGCCTAATGACCTACAAATGATATGCAATATGTTAGCTAGTCCCAAGAGAGGAGGGAAAATTTTGAGGTGTTACACATGTGTAGCCATACCTCAACAAAATGCACGTGTGGAAAGAAAACACAGACACATTCTGAATATTGCAAGAGCCTTAAGGTTTCAAGCAAACTTTCCCATTCATTTTTGGGGAGAATGCTGTAACAGTACTAAATATGGCAGAAAAGATGGGAAGCAAAGTGAGGATAATGTTATGAGACTTTAATCAAACAGTTGGCATACAATAAAAATCCAGATGTGAAAAGAAAGTTTGAGGGAGAAGAATAATAACTTTACTCATCACATAAACCCTAAAATTCCTCACTACTGCAGTATTTGTACCGACTCATTCCTTCACGTAGTCCCTCCACATGCTGTACGGTTTGCGTGGCCTTGCTCCTGTGCGTATGTCCAATATTTCCGCGTTATTGTTAGCCACTTCCTTTCCGTGCATATTTTGTGGGCCCTCCCTCTGTTTTGCTGACTCGTAGGCTGCTTCTAAAATCTCTTTCTCTTTTGGCTTCATTACAATACCATCCCCATTAAAAGCAACCTTGTCCTCAAGGTTGAAAGAGGGAAACTTCTGTTGCAAGTCAGTTATTTCTTCCCAAGAAGCATCTGCGACATCATGCTGATCCCATTGAATTAAAACTTGGTGAATTGTTTGGTTGCCTTTGATAACAGTTCTAGCTTGCAACACTTTAATAGGAGTTATAATTGGTCCTCTGTCTGACATAGTCAAAGGTAACGGCAAGTATTGCTCTTGGAAAGTTCCCTTGAATGGTTTAAGCTGAGACACATGGAAAACAGGGTGTATTTTAGCATGATCTGGAAGTTTGAGTTTGTAAGCTACGGAACCCACACGAGCTATGATCTCAAAGGGTCCAAAATAGCGCATGCCTAACTTTTGATTCTTCCTCAAGGCCACCGACTGTTGCCAATAAGGTTGGAGCTTCACCAACACTAGCTCTCCCACCTGAAAGGTCACATCCATTCTATGCTTGTCCGCTTGTTTCTTCATGTACTGCTGAGCCTTTTCTAAATTTGCTTTCAACTGCTGTAAAATTCTGTCTCTCTCCATCAGCTGCTCTTGGAGTGCTGGAGGGTCAGTAGCTTGAGGTTCATACCTTAATAAAGCCGACGGATCTCTCCCATAAAAAGCCTTGAAGGGTGTCATGCCAATGCTGGTCTGTAAGGCTGTGTTGTACCAGAATTCAGCCCATGATAATGCCTTGTACCATGACTTAGGGTTGTGAAAGGTGAAACACCTAAGAAATAGCTCTACTGCCTTATTAAGCGCCTCAGACTGCCCATCAGATTGGGGATGATACGCCGACGACATTGCAAAACTTGTACCTTGTAGCTTGAACAAATGTTGCCAAAAGGAACTTGTAAACACTTTATCCCTATCAGATACAATGGATTTGGGCATTCCATGTAATTTGACAATATTGTGCATAAAAATTTCAGCGACTGACTTACTAGAGTAATCAGTTTTCATATGAAAGAAATGAGCATACTTTGATAATCTATCTATGACCACCAAAATAGTAGTGAACCCAAAGGATAAAGGAAGTCCTGTGATAAAATCCATAGCCACATCTTCCCATACTTGTGATGGTATTGGAAGTGGTTGTAATAACCCCGCCGGTACTGTGTTAGCAGTTTTAGCTTGTTGGCACACACCACAACTTTGCACATAGTGATAGATATCCGTTTTCATATCCGGCCAGTAGAATTGGGACTTTATTCTAGCCATAGTTCTAGTAAAACCCGCATGACCACCCAGTGGGGATGTATGTAATTCATATAAGACTTGTTGTACCAATTCAGTGTGTTGAGGAATCACAATTCGTTGCTTCCAATATAACAGTCCATCTCTGAAAGTGTATTGGAGATATGAATTACCTTGGCTACTACACTTTTGTATGATGTCACTCCAGTGGTTATCACTTTTCAACACTTCCTTTACTTGTTGAATGAATTGACACTCAGGCTCTGACCACGACAAAGTCATTAACCTCGATAAAGCATCAGCTGCCAGATTCTCTTTGCCAGGCTTGTACTCTATAACAAAATCGTAACCCAAAAACTTATGTAACCACTGCTGTTGTTCGGGTGTCTGGAGGGATTGGTCCATCAAACTCCGCAAACTCTTTTGATCGGTTCGAATAATGAACCTATGACCCATTAAATAATGTCTGAATTTGGCTATAGCTTCAGATATGGCAAGCATCTCTCAAAAATAAGCCGATTTCTTTTGATTGCGAGGAACTAGTTTCTTGGAAAAATAAGCAATGGGGTGACCATCTTGGTGCAGCACTGCACCAACTCCGACCCCTGAGGCATCTGTTTCCAAAATGAAGGGTTTATTGAAATTCGGCAAGGCCAAAACTAGACCAGAAATCATTGCAAGTTTTAACTGGTGAAATGCCATCTCAGCTTGGTCATTCCACACAAAACTCTCCTTCTTAAGTAATTCAGTCAATGGTGCAGCCACTCTTGCATATGATTTTATAAATCTCCTATAGTAACCTGTGAGACCTAAAAAACCCCTCAATTGCTTCACGTTCTTAGGTACTGGCCAATCCTGTACAGCTTGGATTTTATCTTTATCCATGGCAACTCCTTGACCTGTAACTCTATGTCCCAAGTACTCAATTTCTGAAACTCCAAATGAACACTTAGATAACTTGACAAACAGAACATTGTCTTGAAGTATTTTTAGAACTGCATCTAAATGGTCCAGATGTGCTTGCCAAGTAGGGCTGTATATGAGAATATCATCAAAGAAAACCAAAACATATTTTCGCAAAGCATGGTGAAAAATATGATTCATTAAGCTTTGAAACGTAGCTGGAGCGTTGGTCAGTCCGAATGGCATGACCAGCCATTCATAATGCCCTTGGTGTGTTCGAAAAGTTGTTTTATACCTGTCTTCGGGTTGGACCAATATTTGATGATAGCCAGACCTGAGATCCAACTTTGAAAAATATTTAGCCCCGAATAGCTCATCCAATAGTTCGTCTACTATAGGAATGGGAAAGGAATCCTTGACAGTGATAGTATTTAATGCCCTGTAGTCCGTGCAAAACCTCCATGTACCATCTTTCTTTTTCACCAATATGATTGGTGAAGAAAATGGGCTCGTACTTGGTTGTATGATACCTTGATGCAGCATTTCATGGATCATTTGTTCAATTTGTGTCTTTTGGCTATGAGGGTATCGATATGGTTTAACTTTGACAGGATTAGAGCCCTCCATTAATGGAATATGATGGTTATGTGACCTATCCGGTGGCAACGCAACTGGTGTGTTAAACACCGCTTTGTATGTATGCAATAACCTAGAAATCTCTGGTTTGGTATCAGTAGGTAGCTCCTTGAACATGTCCTCAACAACATTTGATTTGAGCCATTGAATGGTGAAACATTCTGCTATAACATCAGTGTTCTGCAGCCTCTTCAAATGGTTGAGTTGAGCAACTGAAGGTCTGGGAACTTTCTCTCCTTCTAGCGTGACAAACTTTCCATTTAGAAAGAATTTCAGTGTGAGCGAAGCATAATCAGCCACATGCGGTCCTAGAGTTGCTAGCCACGAGGCACCCAAAATCATATCTGCCCCAGCCACCGGTAACAAAAACACAGGAACCTTCAGTTCATGAACCTGTATCTTAACTGACAAGTCTGAAATGACCCCTTCTGCATTCATAATTTCCCCATTGCCAACCAGAACTCTGAATGCCGGACCGGTTTCTATGGGCAGTTTCAGAAACTTAGCGATTCTTGGCTGCAAAAAATTGTCTGAACTACCACCATCAATCAACACTTGCACTTTAATGTTCTCAATTAACCCAGAAAATCTTAGCACACCCATATGAGAATCTCCTTTCATTGCATTTAATGACAAATGATGCTCCGGCTCGACGGTGGGAATGCTGTCTGTGCTGAAATCAGATGGTTTCAGGATATCCCCACTGAGTTGATCATCCTCAGTATCATCATAATGTAATAGCATAAGTTGTCTGTTAGGGCATTTATGAGTAAATGAAAATTTGTCATCACACCAATAACAAAGTCCTTTGTCCCGTCTGAGTTGCATCTCTGCAGGGGAAATGCGTTTGATATTGGGATTCTTTTGAAACTGACTCATAGGTCTGGTGGGGGGGATGGGGGCCGTGTTTCTCTGGTTAATTTCTAGTTTGGATGAATTGAAGGGTGGTTTGATATATGTGGATGGGTTGGCTCTTTGTGGTTTGTGTGTTTGAGTGTATTTTTCCTCATAGGCTTTGGCTAGAGATACCGCTTTCACAATGGAGGTGGGTGTGTGAATTAACACGTCAAGACGGATCTCAGAATTGAGACCACTTATGAAACAGTCAATTAAGGTATCATTACTTAGGCCATAAACTCTATTAGCTAATGATGTAAATTGTAGATAATACTCAGAAACAGTTCCAGTTTGAGTCAATTTAAACAGGGTAGCACGGGGACATTCATAGATGGATGGACCAAAATTCAGTTCTAACGCAGAGTAAAATCTAACCAAGAATGGAACGGATTAGAACGTTGTAACATTTGAAACCAAGGAACCACATCCTTATCCAGATGCACAGATGCAATAGTTAATCTATCAGGATCAGGGGTATCGTAATAACCAAAAAATTGCTCAGCACGAAAGATCCACTCATGCACGTTAGTGCCATCGAAACGAGGAAATTCGAGTTTGACATTTCTCACCTGAAACGGAGGCCTGTTGTTGAGTTCTGCACCATGGCGATGCTTCGACGGTGTCTGCTGAATGAGGATGTCAAGCGCTGCGTGGATATCATCAAACTTTGATGTGTTACTAGCTTCTAATCGTTCCATACACTCAAGGACTTCAGTCTGAAACAACCGCATCTCCTCATTAGTGCGCTTGATCTCAGCTTGCAGCTCTTTGTTTTGGGGTTCGGCCATGGTATAGTGAAAGCACCAATGTAACAGTACTAAATATGGCAGAAAAGATGGGAAGCAAAGTGAGGATAATGTTATGAGACTTTAATCAAACAGTTGGCATACAATAAAAATCCAGATGTGAAAAGAAAGTTTGAGGGAGAAGAATAATAACTTTACTCATCACATAAACCCTAAAATTCCTCACTACTGCAGTATTTGTACTGACTCATTCCTTCACGTAGTCCCTCCACATGCTGTGCGGTTTGCGTGGCCTTGCTCCTGTGCGTATGTCCAATATTTCCGCGTTATTGTTAGCCACTTCCTTTCCGTGCATATTTTGTGGGCCCTCCCTCTGTTTTACTGACTCGTAGGCTGCTTCTAAAATCTCTTTCTCTTTTGGCTTCATTACAAATGCATATTGGCTGAAACTCACATTATAACCAGAACACATACCGTAGCAAACCAAGGCATCACACTGTATGAGGTGCTTTTTGGAAAATCACCAACTTATGGTCATTTAAAGATATTTGATTGCTTGTGTTATGTCAGCACGAGTACAAAACTTATGGACAAATTCGATCCAAGAGCATAAAGGTTTATCTTTGTAGGCTATCCACCAGGACAAAAAGGTTGGAAAGTGTATAATCCTAAGACACGTGGGATCTTTACTTCATGAGATGTGGTGTTCTATGAGCACATTCTTCCATATGTTGTGCATGAAAAAGGGTCGACAACAAAGTCGCCAAGTTTTGTTTTCCATGACATCTCTGAACAAGAAGAAGAGAATAATCATGATCAAGTGGAGAAAAATGAGAGCCAAGAGAATCAAAGAGACATGAGTGCATGCCAGATAGGGGGTTAGAAGATAGAACATTAAAATGAAAGGGTGACAGACCTCCCACCATGCACAAGACATTCACCAAGTTATCTCCAAGATTATCATTGTTATGCAACACACAAGAACCCCATAAGCATGCACGCGACTCAGTCATATTCCTCAGGTAAAGTCTATCCTATAACCAATTCTATCAATAATTATTATTATTCTCGCAACCATCAGGCCTAACTTGCAGTTGTCCATAACACTGAAGAGCCTCAAAGCTATCAAGAAGTTGTGAAGAAACCTGAATGGCAAGAAGCCACGGCAACATAACTAAAAGCTCTTGAGGAAAATGTTGTTCGAGACCTGACATTGCCACCACCAGGAAAGAAAATAGTGGGGTATGGGTGGGTTTACAAATTTAAGTACAAAGCTTTGGGAGAAATTAAAATATATAAGGCACGACTTATAGCCAAGGATACACACAGGTAGAAGACGAAGACTTCAACGAAACATTTGTACCTGTAGCCAAAATGACTACTGTTCGTTGCCTCCTTACTATTACGGTGGCGAAAGGATGGGAATTACACCAGATGGATGGATGTAAGCAATGCTTTTTTGCATGGAAATCTAGAGGAAGAAGTTTATATGTAGGTTCCAATGGTTATGATACCCCTAAAGAAGGGATGGTTTTCCGGTTGAGAAAATCTATATATGGATTGAAGCAGGCCTCACGAAATTGGTACTCAAAGCTCTTCCAAGCACTTATAGAATATGGTTTTCATGAATCACATGAGGACTATAGTCTCTCTACTTATTCAAGATAAGGAAATTTCATGGCAGTTTTGATCTATGTTGAGAATCTTATGATTGCGGGTAATTCCTCTGACACATGTACCAACTTATAACAATATTTGAGAAGGTGTTTGCATATGAAATACCTTAGGCCTCTTAAATATTTTCTGGGTCTAGAGCTCGCACGAGGATCAACTGGATTGTTTATATGTTAGCATAAATACACTTTAGACATTTTGGATGAATGTAAGATGCTTGATTGCAAACCTTCGACTTTTCCAATGGAGCAAAATCAATGGTTAGCTTTGGACTCGGGACCAACATATTCAGATCCTCCTCACTACCGAAGACTCATTTGTCCTTTGATTTACTTAACTATCACACGTCTAGAGATTACTTATTTGGTTCATATACTAAGTCAGTTCAGGCAATCCCCTCAACAAGCGCATTGGGACGCAACCGTGTGAGTGCTACGGTATCTCAAATCTACACTGAGACAAGGTATCTTATTGCCTAAGGAAAAGGATCTTCAACTTATGGCCTATTATGATTCAGATTGGGCATTATGCCCACCGACTAGAAGATAAACTTCTGAATATATAATGAAGTTAGGATCAACTCATATATCATGGAAAACTAAAAAAAATAGTCTATTGTGTCAAAGTTATCTAGTGAGGCAGAGTATAGAGCCATGGGTCATGCCGTAAGTGAAGTCATTTTGGTTTTTGGGCTTATTATCTAGTCTACAAGTCCACTGTGATTCACCAACTATGTTGTTTTGCGATAATCAGGCAACCGTACACCTTGCAGCCAACCCCGTGTACCATGAAGGAACGAAACACATAGAAGTGGATTGTCATTTTATTCACACACATTTGCAAGAAGGTATAATTTCTACTAGTTATGTTCCCACCAAAAAACAACAAGTAGATGTTTTAACCAAGGCTCTAAGTGAAAAACAATTCCAGGAGTATACCATTCAAGTTGGGTACTCATAATCCTCACACCAACTTTAGGGGGAGTATTGGAGAATAAACAACAACATTTCATTGTTATGAATGCAACAGATCTTATAAATCAATATTGATATTCTGATATCAAATGCTCCATATTATCTGTATTATTTCCTTTATTAACAAACCAGATGTCAATACTTATGTTTAGGTTTGATTTACGTTAACCTTCTTCTTTTGTATAGCTCTCATGTTCTATATATTTTTAGTTGAAAAACATTTGTAAACATCAAAAAGGAAATACATATCCTTTTTCATAAAAGAAAATCCTTAAATTAGATGATAAGTGTGATCGAGATGGTCAATCATTAAAGAAATTGATGTTAAAAGCAACAGACATGACACCCTTTCTTTTCCTTTTTTTTTATCAAAATAATTCTTGATAAGACCAAAATCTAATCTATGACTTTTCCGTTGAGCTTTTATAGACGTCATTACCATAATTTAAATCATTCATGCATATATCACTTTGTTAAGTGTGTTGACTTAAGAGTAACTAAAGAGATTTTTACTACATGACAATGATTAACATGTTTCCTAATCGTATACTCCCTCCGTCTCATTTGCACTTTTTTTGTCTCAAAATAATTGTTATTTTACGATATCAATGCAGTATTTATTATTATTTTTCTACTATCATACCCCTATTTTCCATGGAGTTTGTATTGGTCTTATGATATATATATATATATATATATATATATATATATATATATATATATATATATATATATATATATATATATATATATATATATATATATATATATATATATATATATATATATATATATATATATATATATATATATATATATATATATATCCTCCTTTGCTACTACCTAATATATATTATATCTCTAATATAAATTTTTTAAATGTTTTTAGAAAACACATTTTTGTCTTTCCCTCTAGTTTTGCCATCTCATTAAAACGAGGATAATTTTGGTCTAAAAATTACTTTTTTCAACCAAACTAAGATAGTTAGCCAATTTAAATGGTAATGTTACTATTTTAGTTCTCTTTACACACCTTTTATAAATGATTTTCCTCCAATTGATTAAGTTCTAACTAAATATTCCCAACATTTTTTTCTTATTCTCTTTTCCCTAAGTCTCAACTCTTCTTCTCACTCTTCTTCATAAAGCTATTATCCCCTCTCTCTCTCTCTCTCTCTCTCTCTCTCTCTCACTACTTCCTTATTCCTCTTCTTCTTCTTCTTCCTTATTCCTCTCCTTCTTCCTTGCTCCTCTTTTTCTTATAGAAATCAAATAGGAAAAAGTGATGATCTGCGACATCTATTTACAAATCATAATGATACTTGCAAGGATCTTTCAAAAAAAATCCATATCCACTATCAACAATCTCTGTTATAAAACCCTAGCCGAACTCGAAAAAGCAATCAAAGTGATCCTACAGATGTCGCTTCGTATATTTCAAAAGCTATGATTCTAAATCCTACACATTGCTGGAGAATCCCGAAGTTATAGTTGATGAGACGTGATTTTCATATATGGATTTCTGTAGAGATTCATAGGTTAAAGCATGCGATTTGATGTCTATTTCTAAACCAAGTTATTGATGAACTGTTATTGTTATAAAGGATCAACAGAGTTTGAGTGGCTGAGTTTTTTCATTACCATTTATGTTGTATATTTTTTATGTTTTCATGGCTACTTTTCAGATGATTTTGATGTTTGTTTTTAAAACTTCATCTCAAAATAACTTAATGATTCAGTGTTATAGCTTCTATATGACAAATGTCAATATGTCGGGTCTTTCAGGTACAAGGTGATGGAGTCATCATACCATCATGTAGCGTTAAATTCATGATCATTAAGTTATGAATAAACTTAACGTCAATAAAACCAGAGTCGACACCGCACTTTTATTGTTTTCAAAGGAAAAGGGAAAAGTACGAATAAAACCCAAAGATAAGAAGTTTTCAAATCAAAACTAATAAAATGCCAGAGATTACAGGTAAGGGGGTTGGTTACACAAAGGGAAAGTGTTAGCACCCAAAGTGTCTTAGGTACTCCTAGGGAGCCCTTTTTTATGTGTGTATGTATTTTTGGTATAAAAAATGTTTGCAATAAATAGAGTGTGGGGATGAGAAAAGCATATTGAAAACAATGATAATAAAAGCAGAAGCAGGAAAATATTACATGGTTAGTTTCTTAACTTAATCTTTTCTATAGTAATTCTTGTTTAAAATATTTAATGTTAGTTAGGAAAAAATGAAAGTAACTTATTAATGTTAGTTGTAGTTGTATCAAATAAAATGTTTAATATTATTTTTTTTTGTTGAAATTTAGTATTTAACGATTCTATTGATTTTGCTTATTTGTTGTTGTTGTTGTTGAGATTTAATGTTTAAAGATTCCATGAATTTTGTTGTTATTATTGTTGTTGTTATTTTTGCTGTTGAGATTTAATGTTTAAGGATTCTATTGATTTTATTTTTGTTGTTGTTATTGGTGTTGTTGATGATGATAATGATGATTTAAAATTTTTCAACAAATTTGATGCTTTGACAATTAAAACGAAAAAAAAAAGGTTAAAAATAAAAATTTGTAAATTGGACTTTACCCCTCGGTTATTGTTAAAAACTGAGGTAAAAAGTAGCGTAATTTTAAAAATCCAAAAAATGCAATTTTTGGGGATTGAACCCATAATCAATGTCACTTTTCCCCTCGATTATTCAAATACCGATGGATAAAGGGACAAATTTTCATGTCATCTTTCGTTACCTCACATATGTAACCGAAGTTATATCACATTTGCGTCTGAGGTGAAATGGTGTTATGTGAAGTAGTGAAATTCACTCCACAACTACTGCAACTTGATAACAATCACCTTTTCTAATCCATGAACTTTCGTCTTTAATGTTTCCCATGCCTCCTTGGCCTTTTTTTATGCCAAAGATTTTAGGATAAATGGCTTTGCTCACACTTTGTTGGATAATTCTTAATGTTGTAGCATTATTCTTCACATTCTCCTTGTATTCTTTCTTTTTATCATCAGACCAATCAACCGATTTTGGTTGTGGACAATCTTCATAGCCTTCTTCAACCACATCCCATAGATTTTGTGAAAGGAAGATGATCTCTATTTTTGAATTCCAATAATCATAGTGCTCACCATCAAAAACTGGAATTTTGTTTGATGTATATGAGAAAGCAGAATTGGTATTTGATGTAGTTGTGTTATTGAATAAATCTTGCATTACATAATAGTTATCTTGAAAGTAGAAACTATATATACTTGGTCTATGGAAAGAATACACTAACGCATCTACTAATATGAAGTTAAATGGTTTTCCCTTATGGCTTATTTATATCATTTTGTATTTATGACAAAAATAAAATAAGCTTTTGATTCTTTCTTGTAAAATTTGTTATGCAGGAAATGTACTCACAACAAACAACACAAATCTATTTGCATTTCAAAAATCTACACAAGCCACCCCGCAGATCATCTTGTTAAGAATTCAAAAATGTTAATATCTTATTAATAATATATAGCTTTTTTTTTTAAAATAACCATGTTTTAGAAATAAAATACGATAATAACCAGGATTTCAAAAAATTTCCCAAAGTAACCATGTTTTTTAAGGGATGCGCCGGAGGAGTTGGCGCATCCCTTAAAATTTTTAGGTGAACCACCCTAAAGGGAGGCGCCCTTGTGTGTCCCTAAAGGGAGGCGCCCCTAGGGTTGGCGCCTTAGCGTCCCACTAAGGGAGGCGCCCCTAGGGTTGGCGCCTCTGTCTAATATTTTTTTTAAATATAATTATTTATATTTTTTTTTTAATATTTCATATTAATTATTTAATACGTAATAAATAAAAATAAAAATAAAATAACTTCATTAAATATATAATAAATGATTACATTAGAATGACCAAAACCCTAATGACCCGCCCGATTATAACGTCCCCCGGTTCCACATCCCGGTGCGTTAGGTTGTCTCTGAGGTCTCCCACGATTTTCTTGAGGTGTTTGCGGTCTTTGGGTGCTGACCTGATCGAGCGATGGCTAGTTGGAAGGTCCGGCAGAGGTTCCGGCGGTATTCGAAAGATGTGTCATCATTTGCTCCCAATACCCGGAGGGGCTGTGGCCAACGGCGCTTCCGTAATGGAGTTCGGTGCCCATGTCATCGTAGTTAGGGCGTTGGGGTTGGGTGAATTGGGTGAATTGGGGACGGTATAGTTGCCCAAATTGGGTCATTGAGTCGTTTTGAAAACGAAGCAATGGTTCTTGGGGCGTACTATAGTTAAACAGTGGTTGGGTGTTAAATGGTGGGGGGGCTATGATGACGTGACCCATATGAATCATCGGTGCTATAGACGGTTGTGGTTGTGGGGTTTGGTTCTTGGTTTTGTGTTTGGGTGGGTGGTATGAAGGGATTGCGACGTTGGATGGTTCGTTGTTGGGTGGTTGGCATGAACGGGTTGCGATGTTGGGTGTTTGGTTGGTTTGAGTATGTGGTCGGTTGATGTTGTGTGGTTGGTTGTTGGGTTTGGGTGGGTTCACATTGGTGTTGGGTGGTGAATTGATGTGGGACATACGATGATGAAGCAAGTTGGCGCGGATCTATCAAATACCGCGGCTCAGATACGAATTGCTGAGTTGTTACAGACCTAAACCATGCCATATATTGTTGAGTCGGTCTTACACCTTGGATGACTGGTTCGTTCAGGACGTGTTGTCGTTGATTTCTCCATTGACGACACATGTCTTTTGCAAAGTCTCTCCAGTCCGAAAAATCCCACTGTGCATCGACCCTTTTTTGATGCCAATTCCCCAAACACGTGGGAGACTCTGGGATATGTTGTACCATTCCGAACTGCAGTTTGACCCTGTCACTTTGGTGTATTTCAACTGTAGTGAATCGGATAATTGGTGTCTTCGCTGTCCAAACTGCAGCATCGTCATGGTTCACATCATGATCCAGACCCAGATATGGCCTCCATACAAACTGGAAAAAAATAACAAATCGTTAGATGAGAAATAATTTGAGAACTATTTTAAGATTAACTATAGTTTGGTAGGAGTATTACATCATCATGTCCAATGTGATCCAATAGATTTCGATAGACTACAATAGCGTGTTTCGGACACCTATTGTAGTTCATTCCCCTTACTGACCACCTAAGATAAAAAAAAGGAGTGAAAAATATTATTTACTGTTAATTTAAATAATAGATATAATTAACAAAATGGTAATAGTAAAGTGGTAGACTTACTTGGTTGCAAAGGGGAACGCGAATGGACGCTCATTTTCTGGGGCGAGCGACGGCATCCTAGACCACCCCCAAGCTTGAAGCAAATAAGCACATGAAAAAAAAGTACATGTATTCTTTTTTGCATTTTTACACAATGCACTATATAGATGGGCCAACACAGCTGAACCCCAACTATAAGTGTTTACCTTATTGATGTTGCGTAATAAAGGTAAATACATTATATTCACAGAATTACCTGTACTTTCTGGAAACAAAAAGTTACCAAATAAAATCATAATATAACACCGAGCTTTTATTATCTTCTCATACTCGGTTGAATCTTCAGACAGTACTATACTGTTATAATATTATCTAAGGTATTTTAAATTTATACCTTGCCCCCTTGCTTGACTGGATGTGTCTCCCTCAGGTTCGTCGTCTAACAAAGGGGCACCCAGTAATTCATTGCATATGTCGTTGACATGGTTAACTTTCCCATTGACTGCCTTTCCATCTATACGAAGACCCAACAGCATGTACACGTCCTCAAGTGTGACGGTACACTCACCAATCGGAAGGTGAAATGTGTGGGTCTCGGATCTCCACCTCTCCAACAAAGCTAGGATGAACTTGTAGTCCACCGAGTACGAAACAATGTTTAGGAGATTTCCAAATCCACATCCTCTAATATATGGTTCTATTAAAGGATCGTGGGGTACATATTCATGTACACGACATCTAAACCGCTTTGGATCCTAATAACAAAAAAACAAAAATACAATTAGTAGAAGAAATACATTCTAAAGAAATATGTACAAGATGTAATCCATAAATAGAAACTAAAAAGAAAGAGATTTGAAAGGTATAACACAAAGAACATATGTATTACAAGTAATCCATAAATAGTAACTAAAAGAGAGAGATAACATACAAATGTCGAGATATTCTCGATTGTGCCTCTGTGTTCATCGCCCATAGTTAACAAAGACATGATTCGATTTTGCAAAGTTTAAGTTTGTTAGATGAAAGAAATGTGGTAGAAGGAAAGAGTGTGATGAAGATAGTTTGATAATGTTGATATGGGAGGGTATTTATAGATGAATAAATGAGTAGGTTTAGAAACTATAATGAATTATGATTGGTTGCATGCAAAGGCATAAGAGGTTAAAAAACTAGTGAATGACAAAAGACAAATGAATGACACAAAGTGAATGACAAAAGTAGCATAGCATGGAAGGGAATCAAACAAAGTGAATGACAAAAGCAGCATAGCATGGAAGGGAATCTAGTAGGCGCATGTGAAGAAATCACATGCAATAGGAAGAGGAGCCATTATCCTTGGCGCCTACATGTGATTTTTCACATGCAAGGAAGGGGCGCCCTTCCTCTAGGCGCCTTAGTGTAAGGCTTAGGAAGAGGCGCCCTTCCTAATGGCGCCTATGCATAATTTAAGGAAGAGGCGCCCAAACCTTTGGCGCCTATGTTTTGCCAAGGGAATGGGCGCCTATGTTCAGTCTTAGGGCACAGGGAAAATTAGGGCACAGAGATTCTTGATTCCCTCTGTATTGAGTATTCTTTTCACTCTGCCCTCTGTGTAATCTTTTCAGTCTTCCCTATGAAATCTTTTCACTCTTCCCTCTGCGTGGAAGTACAATCAAGTCTGTTTTCAGTCTTTCCTTTGCGTGCAAGTATAGTCAAGTCTGTACAGACTATTATGAATTTAATAATGCATTGGCCAACTATTTATGTTGTGCGGTTGAACAAGATTTACAAATCATTAAGTTCAATTCCATTCAACACAATGTCTTCCACACAACAATATATGATCAGTGCACATGTTGACGGTGAAATATTTGATCATCAATTGTTCGGTTTTTGTTTTCGAGACACACAGGTGACTCGTTTTACAATAAATCGGCGATCAAATTTTTCACACCTAAAACAAAGAATAGAAAAGAAGTTGCAGTCCAATAATGTCGGTCAGATCATCTATAAAAATCCAGTTTGTTTTGCAGATAACCAGGTAAAATTTTATCAGAGGAAGATTCGAGATGATGATGATGTTCAACATATGTTTGGCAGTCACGAACAATCCGGTTATAACGATATAGAGTTGTATATATTACCACATATACAACATGATTCCCAGTATATTAATCAGTCACAAGTGTTTTGTGAGACTGATGACGAACAAGTTGAGGTGCATGTTCCAGACGATGAAGAAGAGGAACCTGAGATCATCGTTGATTCGATGGTGAACGCTGAAGAGGAAGAGGAGGCAATACCAGTAGGTCATGTATATTGCCCACCCCAACACATGACAAGGTTAAATTTGGGTTCGGATGAACCTTCGGGAGATGTATGGTACAACCCTTACGTGCAAATGCAAGGATCTCTGAAACAAGGAGACACATTTCGCACAAAAGAGGAATGTGTAAAAGCCATAAAAAAATTCCACATGGAACTATCAGCAGATTTCAGAGTTGACAGAACTGACGCATTGAGGTATAAAATTTATTGTCCGAATGAGCACTGTCTTTTTAAGTTGTCAGCTTCGTACAGGAAGAGGAAGGAGTCTTGGGAGATTGGATCAATGGGTCCAGATCACACATGCATCCTGACCAACCCAATGCAGGATCATCGTAAATTAAGCTCCCAACTAATATGTGATGAAATATTGTCTGTCATTGCCGATAATCCGTCTTTAAAGGTGAGTACAATAATCTCGCATATTAGGGCAGAGTACAACTACACACCATCATATAGGAAGGCATGGATAGCTAGAACAAAAGCTGTTGAAAAAGTGTTTGGCAATTGGGAGGAATCTTACAAACAACTTCCAAAATACATGTTCGCTCTAAAACACTATGCTCCCGGTACAATTTTCAAGATAGAAACATTACCCGCATATACACCAAATGGTACATGTGCTGTTGGAAATAGAATATTTCACCGTCTATTTTGGGCGTATCAACCGTGTATCACAGGTTTTTTTCTTTCTGTAAACCAATTATACAAATTGATGGTACATGGTTGTATGGAAAATACAAAGGAACGTTATTGATGGCAGTGGCACAAGATGGGAACAACAATATTTTTCCGATCGCCTTTGCCTTAGTTGAAGGGGAGACAGCTGAGGGATGGAGTTTTTTCCTAAGAAATCTCCGATTGCACGTAGCACCTCAACCTAACTTGTGTTTGATCTCTGATAGACACCCCTCAATCATCAGTGCATATAATAACATTGACAGTGGCTGGCAAAATCCTCTTTCGACGCATGTGTTTTGTATTAGACATATTGCTCAGAATTTCATGCGAGAAATCAAAGATAAGACGTTGCGTAAGAAGGTTGTCAATGCAGGTTACGCATTGACGGAACCTTCTTTCAAACACTACCGCGACGAAATAAGATTGTCGAACGAAGATGCGGTTCGGTGGATCGATAGTATTCCGTTGGAGAAGTGGACTAGGGCATACGACGGCGGACAACGTTGGGGCCACATGACAACAAATCTTGTGGAATCAATGAACTCTGTCTTCAAAGGAATTCGTAACCTACCAATAACCACTTTGGTGCAAGCTACATATTTCAGGCTTGGGGCGTTGTTTGAAACCAGACGCTCAAAATGGAGCTCCGTGTTGCAATCTGAACAGTTGTTTAGTGATGCTTCAATGAAATTCATCAAACATGAAGCTGTCAAAGCAAACACACACGTGGTTACGGTATTTGACCGAACAAAAGGTTGGTTTAGTGTTGCCGAGTCCATGGATCACAATGAGGGCATGCCAATGGGACAGTACAGAGTTGAATTAGATAGAGGTTGGTGCGACTGCGGAAGGTTCAAAGCCTTCCATACCCCCTGCTCCCATGTCATAGCGGCGTGCTCAAAGGTTCGAAGAGATCCATCCTACTTGCTATCTGAAGTTTACAAAGTCGTCAGCCTTTCAAATGTTTATAAAATTAGTTTTTCAGTAGTGGCAAAAGAGGATTATTGGCCAGAATATCAAGGGGACATCATCTGGCACAACGAAGTTATGCGAAGGAAGAAAAAGGGTCGCCCTAACAGCACCCGAATTCGAACCGAAATGGATACGGCGAACAAAATGGTTAGACTATGTAGTTCATGCCGTCAACCAGGTCACAATCGTAATAACTGTCCTAGTGTTAGAACTAGCACAACCAGATAAATTCAGATGTACATCTATTGCTATATATGGAAACTTAAATTTATTTCAAATTACCTCTGTTGCAATATATGGAAAATTAATTTTACTTCATAGTAGACGGCTGTGACGAAAAGACAGTTGTTCATAAAAAATAACACAAACAATTAAAACAACTAGAATACAAAAACTATGCGATTACAACCATCAAAACAATTTTGAACATGTACTGCATCATCCTACGAGCGTCTTGGTCGGTCTTAATATCCACCAATTCACGCACTTCTCCGCTTTGGTTGAACGTGGACACAATCCATTGTATTCTTTTAATCCGTTCACCCTCTCCAATTTCTCCCTCTAACCAACTATACAACGTCCGATTAAGACGTTCAAACGTATCTGTGTTCCAAAGTCGAACCTGTATCGGAGCCGCAACGGCAGAAAATATTACATCAGCATTTCGTTTTTGAATATATCTAGACATTGTTAAAACAAAGAAAATTAAAAATGGTGGTTGCACTAGACTAGAAGATGAGTTTGAGTGAAAATATAGACTGAGAGATGAATTTGACTGAAAATTTGTATACAAGGTGATCGTATTTATAGAGGCGATAAATCCGCCAACAGACACACAAGACACACAGAAGTGGCACCTAAAAAACACACAAAAGGGCCACCTAAAAAAAACACACAGAGGCGCCAACCCTAGGGCAAACACACACAGAGGCGCCAACCCTAAGGGCGCCTCCCTTAGTGGGAGGCTAAGGCGCCAACCCTAGGGGCGCCTCCCTTTAGGGACACACAAGGGCGCCAACCCTAGGGGCGCCTCCCTTATGGGTGGTTCAACTAGGGCGCCTAGCCCATGGGCGCCTGCCTTTAAGGCTCCTAAAATTTTTAAGGGATGCGCCAACTCCTCCGGCGCCTCCCTTAAAAAACATGGTTACTTTGGGAAATTTTTTGAAATCCTGGTTATTATCGTATTTTATTTCTAAAACATGGTTATTTAAAAAAAAAATCTAATATATATGCATTTAAAAAATGTAGTGATCAATTTTGTTCATTTTGAATTTTGTAAGAATTATCTTGGCACACTACAACATTTTTCATCTTCGACAACAATTGAAACATGTTGTCAAAACTATGTAAAATGTGCCTAAAAGAATAGGGGACGTTTTCTAGTCGTCCTCTATACGAGCGTTGCCTATTGTTTGAGGCAACATTTTTTATCGCTTTTTGGCAACACTTTACTAAAATGTCGCGTAAACAATAGGGAAAAGGGACGTTTTTTCGAGGCATTTTTCATAACGTTCTTAAAATGATGTTATAACTTGCAACAACCGTAAAACGTTCCCTAAAAGTAATAGGATGAGAATACTCTATGACAATAATTTTCAAATATTGTCATATCTAAAAATAATCACAAATTATTCCCTAAAAGTGAAATAGTGACAATGTACTTATAAGTTTAAAGGATTATTTTTTATCATATTTTTCAAATAAGAATGCAACAAATATAAATTGCATGTACCACAAAATGTGTTTATAAAATCTTCAAACTTAACTCAAATACACAGAGTATACCCAAAACGCTAACATTACTTAATATTATAAGTTTAATACTTAGATGTACAAGTCTAGCAAAATTACAAAATACATAATTTTTTAAGTTTAGTCTAACTCATTGTCATCTTCATAAATCATAATAAATACACAAACAGTTTCAGCCGAGAGAAGTGTGTTTGAGAAAAATTAGGCGCTAACTTTTTAGGTAGATATTTTTATAAAATTTAAAAAATGTAAATTTTTGTTAAAAAAATGCAACAATTTAAAATTGTTCCCGTAAGTATTTAAGGGGGCATTTATTTGTTATTGTCAAAGATAAATTATATGAAGAGTTGAAAATCGTTTCCAAAAGTAATTTGGGGAACATTTGTGAGGTGTTGTGAGAATTGTGTTAGCAAAAAGCAAAAATTGTTGTCATAATACTTTTTAGGCAACAATTTACACATGTTGCATAATAAAATGTTACTAGAAGCAATAAATGTTGTAGTAAAAATTAATATTATTTAATGATAAGCAACACATTTTTTGCATTGCTTCATGAAGTAACTTACACAAAAATTTAAGCAACGATAATGTCACATGTATCTACTCCATGGTAAAAATGTTAAGCTTCATAACTTAAAATTCACATATGCATTAAGCATTCTCCAATGAAGATTCATTTATCAAGTATTTTTACTATTTCACTTTTATGGAACAATTTGTAATTGTTTCCAGATTTAACAACATTTAAAAACCATCACCAGAGAGTTTTTTCTCACAGTCACTTTTAGAAAACATTTTATAGTCGTTGCAAGATATATTTAAAAACTCCGTCTAAGATGTCTCAAAAAAATTGGACGTTTTTCTATAGTCGATGTGACATTTTGAGAAAGTATAGACAAAAGAGCGATAAAGAATGTTGCCTTAAACAATAGGCAACGCTCGCACAAATGACCTATGAAAAACATCCCCAATTTTTTTAAGCAATGTTTTTCACAATTTTGTCAACACTTTTCAATTGTTGTTGAAGAGAAAACTATTACAATGATGGAAAAAAATTGAAAAGGAAACAATATATTGTGGTGCTTTCTTTTCAACTTTTTCTCATTCATTATTTTTTTTTTGAGTATAAGTCATTTGTTCACATGGTTATTAAAACTAATCGAGAGAAAATGTATTTAAAAATGAATAAAAAAACAAAAATACTTATGATGAGATTCGAATTGTGTTTGTGAGAGACATTTTCCTCTCCACTGTTGTTGTTAAAGATGACGAAGCAGGAAAGTAATTTAAATTATTTAAAAATAAAAATAAAAGAGACACATTATTTTTATAACGAATACAATACAAGATTTGAAACGTGTCTCCGAAGATCTTTCTCCCACAATTAATAATATATAGGAAAAAAGTGATTTAAAAATTAAAATGAGAAAAAAACACCTAATAAAATAAATTTGACCTTAATAGATTAATTAGTGAAGATAAAAATTCATTATAAAATGTATAATTTATTATAATAGAAATTCGTCATTATGTCTTAAACGACTTAATCGTTTATAATATGATAAGTGGCTCTAAGTTAAATTAATTAAGTAAAAAGAAGACAAAAAAAATATTGAAATAGCAAACTTTTTATTATACCACACATAAATACACACATGCAAATTAACCGATATACGGTTATAAGAGTAGAAAATTCATTCAAATATATAGTAATCCAGAGAGAGTTTATATGTTTGCGGCGCTATGCAAAACAATGGTTTCCATGGTCAAGCCAGGACCAAATCCATACAAAACACCCCACTTAAGTCCTTCACCAGTAGTCAATTTCCCTTCCTTCATAGACCTTCTTCTCATCTCGTCCAATATAAATAACACACAAGCACTCGACATGTTTCCATACTCACTCAGAACATGTTTTGTCGCATTTAGTTTTTCTGAATTCAACCCAACTGTTTTTTCAATCCTCTTCAATATTGCTGGACCGCCAGGGTGTGCTACCCAAAACAATGAATTCCAATCAGTTATTCCAAGCGGATGAAATGCTTCTTCTAAACTTTTCACAATATTCTCACCAATCAACTCCGGAACATTCTCTTTCAAATGAAATGTCAGTCCCACTTCACGTAAGTGTCCTTCTATCGCACCTTCTGAGTTTGGTAGAATCGTTTCTGAAGCCGAAACAAGATAAAACAATGGCCGTTCAGTTCTTTCATCAGGGTTTGATCCAACAATCACGGATGAAGCACCGTCACCAAAGAGCGCTTGTCCAACCAACGAATCCATGTGATTTTCATTCGGACCACGGAAAGTAACAACAGTTATTTCAGAACACACGACGAGGACACGTGCACCAGCGTTGTTCTCAGCAAGATCTTTCGCGAGACGAAGAACAGTTCCACCAGCAAAACAACCTTGGTGATATAACATGAATCTTTTTATGGATGGATTTAGGTTTAAGAGTTTGACGAGTTGATAATCAGCACCAGGCATGTCGACGCCTGAAGTTGAACAAAATATGAGATGAGTTATCTCTGATTTTGATCCTCCCCATTCTTTTATAGCTTTTGATGCTGCTTTTTCTCCTAGCTTTGGTACTTGTTCAACTAAAATGTCTTGGCGTGCGTCCAGAGATGGTTTGTCATAAGTCGATATGTTTGGATTTTCTTTCAACATTTCTTCTGTCAAGTGGATGTAGCGTTTCTTTATCAGTGACTTCTCACCTGCTCAAGAAAAATACATAAGTTGAAGCCACATGCATATGCATGCATGTTTGTCTAGCATATATATATACATAATATTCATGAATGACTACAAAAACAAACATATATGCATGAATGAGAGCATGCATGCATGTATATACGAACTTACATATACGTTTCAATTTGTCCTTGAGTTGAGGCATGTGGTTGCTATTGGTAACTCGGAAGTAATAATCTGGAAAATCAGATTGGTAAATGCAATTTGATGGAGTTGCAGTTCCAATAGCTAGAATCGTTGCTGGGCCACGAGCTCTTTGTGCCTCTCTTATTTCATCTAAGTATGCCATCTTTTATTGGAAAATTGGAGGGTGTGAAGATCAATATTACAAACAAGCAAATAATATTATTGATAGTGCTGTGCTGGAAAATGCAAATCCAATTGATGAAAGCTAGTTCCGATTAGTATCCTATTTATAGAGAAATAACATTGACTCAATATAATGGGTTAGTTCGCCTTCACGTGCTCCAAACATAAAACAAATCAATATATCAATCACTTCTTATATTATTCTAGTGTGTATGCCGCCACCACATTATTGCCGTTACAATTGAAAATTGCTGAAGTTTCCAATTATTTAACTTACATTTTTATCTATTAAGTCCTATATTAAGTTGTCACCTTAGATAAGGTTATTTACAAATATAACACGTTGGTGGTATTTTAGAGGTAGTATGTGATAATTATATTGTTAAAAAATTTAGAATAAGAAAAAAAAAAAAAAAAAAAAAAAAAAATATATATATATATTATATATATATATATATATATATATATATATTATATATATAAATACTTTTATATTATTGAATTCACCACACTTATTTTTATATAGGTTTGAAGGAAACTGACATAGAAAATAATAAATTGGTAATTGGATTCTTTGATTCTCTCAATCTTAATGATACAACTCTACCATAAATCTAAATAAAGACAATTATTATAATGTGATGGTTACAATTCTCTCATAATGCATACTAAAGATAGTGATGGTTACAACACATTAATTTCAACATTTTCCCTTAATGCGTTGCTCTTTAACTCTCATTGCTTCTCTAAGTTGTTGAAATTTTCCTCCAGGTAGTGCTTTAGTAAAAATGTCTGCAAGCTTCTCTTGTGAACTGCAAAAAGCTAACTGCAAATCTCCTTCTTCAATCACACTTCGAATGAAGTGATGCTCTATGTTAATGTGTATGGTCTGGCTATGAAAAACAGGATTATTTGCCATGGCAATAGCTGATTTGTTGTCACAATGAAGCTGTAGACTTCCCTCTTGTTTCTCTCCAATATCTTCTAATATTCTTCTCAATCAAAGTGATTGTTAAACCAGCTGCTAAGTACTCAGCTTCAGCTGAAGATTGTGCCACATTATCTTGCTTCTTTGAGCACCAAGAGATCACACATGAACCAAGGTTGAATACATAACCGGAAGCGTTATTCATATCATCAACATTTTCGGCTCAATCACTATCACAATAGCCTTTAGCTTCAAGTTTATAACTCTTCTCAAATCTGATTACATGCTCCATGGTTCCCATGACATGCCTTAGAACTCTTTTTGCTGCCCCGGGATGTAATTGACTTGGTTTACTCATGACTCTTGAGAGTAAAATAGCAGCAAACATTAAATCGGGCCTTGAAGTTGTAAGACAAAACAAACTTCCAACCAAACTTCTATACATGCTTGCATCTACTAATCTTCCACCATCTTCCTTCTTTAATTTTTCATTCACCACTAAAGGAATATCAACAGGTTTGCAGCCATACATACCAAACTTTTTCAAAATATTTTCGGCATATCTCTTTTGAAAAATAAAAACTCCATATTCATCTTGGTAAACCTCAATACAAAGAAAATGATGCAACAAGCCAAGATCACTCATCTCATATTTTTTCATCATTTCTATTTTAAAATTTTCAATCATTTTCTTGTTGTTACCTGTATACACCAAATCATCAACATAAAGGGCAACAAGAAGGATATCATCTTTACCTTGATGTTTCACATACAAGGTAGGCTCACTTTGACTTCTTTGAAATTCTTGCTGAATGAAGTAGTTGTCAATTTCACTATACCACGCTTTAGGGGCTTGTTTCAACCCATAAAGAGCTTTCTTCAACTTGTAAACTTTTCCCTCTTGGCCTTTAGTCACAAAGCCTTGAGGTTGCTGCACATACACCTCTTCTTTTAATTCTCCATTCAAGAAAGTTGACTTCACATCAAGTTGGTACAAATTCCAACCTATTTAAAATACTAACGCAATTATTGTTCTCACGGTGTCCAAACGTACAACTGGAGCAAAAGTCTCACTATAGTCAATTCCAGACTGTTGTGCATAGCCTTTGACTACTAATCTAGCCTTGGCTCTTTGGATTGAACCATCTGGATTATGTTTCAATTTGTACACCCACTTTACTCCAATAGCTTCTTTGTCATTTTCCTTTTCAACTAGCTGCCATGTTTTGTTCTTCTCAATTGCATTTATTTCTTCTTGCATCGCATTCCTCCAAACACCTTCTTTGATTGCTTTATCAAAATTTTCTGGTTCCACAACACAATAGTTGCACCTTGCATAAATATCACTCAAGTCCTTCAATTTTATTGGAGTTGAGATGGGAGATGATGAACTTGAAATTGGTGAACTTGGAGAGGATGAAGAACTTGGTGTACATGGGGCAGGTTGCTAATTTTCAGCTGCTGGATTTGGTTGTAATAAAATTGCAGGGACTGTTTTCTCCTTCATTTTGTCTTCTTCCCAATTCCAAAAAGCCTTCTCATCAAATACAACATCCCGGCTAATGATCACCTTGTTTGTCTTCAAATTGTAAAGTCTATAGCCCTTTGACATGGAACTTTCTTCCAACTTTTTCCTATTTTGTTTAGGAATTTGAGCATAGAAAACACACCCATAAACTTTAAGGTGGTTAACTAAAGGTGTTCTTCCACTCCAAGCTTCAAATGGAGTCTCATTCCATACAGCCTTTGTTGGACATCTATTCAGCAAATACACAACAGTATTAACAACCTCAGGCCAAAAGGTTTTAGGCAAACCTTTCTCAAGTAGCATAGACTTTGCCATCTCCATCACGGTTTGGTTATTTCTTTCAGATACACCATTTTGTTGAGGTGTATAGCCAACAGTGAGTTGTCTTTCAACACCTTCATCTTCACAAAATTTGTGAAATTCATTTCAGGTGTAATCCTTCCCCCTACCACTTCTCAGCATTTTTATAAACCTATCACTTTGTTTCTCAACAAAAGCTTTAAACCTCTTAAAAATTACAAAAACATCAAATTTTTGTCTCATAAAATATACTCATGTCATGCGGGTAAAATCATCAATAAACAAGATAAAATACCTATTTTTTCCATGAGACAGGGTATTCATATGACCACACACATCTGTGTGTACAAGTTCCAACACGTGTTTGGCTCTCCATACTTCTTCCTTTGGAAATGGTTGGCGGTGGTGTTTGCCAAGCATACATCCTTCACACACACCCGATTTTTCTTCAATTATTGGCAGCCCATACACCATCTTCTTTTGATAAAGCAACTTGAGACTATTGTAGTTCAAGTGCCCAAGTCTCTTGTGCCATAAACAAGAGTCATTTTCTTCTCTAGTCATCATGCTGGAATTTTTTTCATAATTAAGAGAAAGTGGAAAGCTTCTATTGTTGGTCATTTTTACAACAACAACATTTCTTCTCTTTGAATCAAAAATTCTGCACTCTCGATTCTCAAAATTTAGATAATAGCCATGCTCCAAAAGTTGTCCAATGCTTAGCAAGTTCTCATCCAACTCTAACACATAAAGAGTGTCATGAATGACTTTGCTTCCTTGCTTTGTTGTAACTCCAATGCTTCCTTTTCCTTTTACTTCAACATGTTTTCCATTTCTCAATTTAACTTTTGAGCCAAATGAAGAATCAATGTTTATAAAAGCTTCTTTATTTCCGGTCATATGATTTCTACAATCGCTATCCAAATACCACATATTTTTATCTTCTTGAAATGCTTTTTGACAAGCAAAGAACAAATTACCTTCATCATTTTCTCCTTCTGCAAATGAAGCATGTTGTTGATTGGCAAAATGACAATCCTTTTGAATGTGCTTGAATCTCTTGCAATTGTGACATTGTGGTTTGCCCTTGTTCCAACAATCCTTCTCGTTGTGAGTGTTACTCTTACAAATTTTGCACCATTTATTTGATGCTCCTTCATGCGATCTTCCGTCATTCGCGCCTCTTCCTCTTCCTCGTGAGTTTCTTCCTCTGTCCATGCTTCTTCCAAATCTACCACCTCTATTTTGTCTTGGGGGCTTATTTTCACCATTGTTTGGCTTAATGTTGAGTTTATATTGAAAGGCACTCTCAACTGATTTTTCAGAGTGTCGTAACAACCTTTGTTCGTAGGACCTCAAATACCTCATCAACCCTTGAACATACATAGTTTATAGATCCTTAGTTTCTTCTATAATATCCACCATAGGATCAAATTTTTTTGTCAAACTAATCAGAATTTTATCAACAATTATGCGATCATCTATCGTATCTCCATGTGACTTCATTTGATTCACCAATTCAGATAGTCTATTAAAGTATTCATTCAAACTCTCATTCTCTTTTATTCTTTCATTTTCATAGTCTCCCTTAAGAGATTGAAGTTTCATAGTTCTCACCTTTGAGTCTCCTTCAAACTCTTGTTGTAGAATATTCCATGCTTCTTTTGATGTTTTTTCTCTCATAATCCTTGGGAAAATGGATAGAGAGATTGCTCTTTGAATCATACCAAGAACTCCAGCATTTGTGATCTTCTTCTTCTTCAATTCTTCAAGTCGTTGGCTTGATTCTTCAGCCTTTTCATTTGATTCTTCATACTCGTTTTGGACGAAATCCAAGACATCCAAAGAGGTGAATAGAGTCTCCATTTTAACAGCCCAAAAATCATAATTTTCTCCTTCAAACAAAGGAACTTTAACACTGCTATAAACTGTGAAAGAGTTGCTTGTGGAAGCCATTTTTTTTGTTTCTGCTGCAGCTGCAAGGATCTGCAGCTCTGGTACCACACTGTTGGTGGTATTCTAGAGGTGGTATGTGATAAATTATATTGTTGCAGAATTTAGAGTAAGAATATATATATATATATATATATATATAATATATATATATATATATATATATATATTATATATATATATATATATATATATATATATATATATATATATATATATATATTGAATACTCTTATATTATTGAATTCACCACACGCTCACTTTTATATAGGCTTGAAGGAAACTGACATAGAAAATAATAAGTTGGTAATCAAGATGAGGACTCTTTGGTTCTCTCAATCTTAATGATACAACTCTACCATAAATCTAAATAAAGACAATTATTATAATATGATGGTTAAAATTCTCTCATAATGTATACTAAAGATAGTGGTGGTTACAACATATTAATTTTAACATAACACTACACAATCTTTCAGGCATGGGTCTTTCAGCAGAGGGCGTAGTGTTTTTTACTTGTGACTAATGGGAGTATGACACTGACTGATGTTTTCCCTTATGAGGTTTTGATTGACCTTTAAGAATCCATACCTTTACAGATTTATTGTCATGCAGCTTGTCTGATGAGGTGTTAAGTCCCTCATTCAAGATGTATCTTCTTTTAGGAGGGACTTCCATTGAACCCTCTAGCAAAACTTGACGCCAAGTATCCATGGCTTAATATAGGTCGCGCCCCTTAGGCATGATTTTTTGGGAGCGGTCTCGCCCGAGGAGATATTGAGTCCCTCTTGCGAGAGCTTTATCAACTCTGGGGATTATAAGTCCTCCAGAGGTTGTATCATGTAGCCCAGCTGGATAGACGCTAAGTCCCTCGAGCGGGACTTTTTAACCTTTCAGATGGAAGTTATATCGATCCCTCTAGCAAGACTTGACACCAAGTCTCTGTGACTTGATATAGGTCGTGCCCCTTATGTGTGATATTTTAGGAGTGATCTCGCCCGAGGAGATATTGGGTCCCGCAGGCGAGAGCTTTATCAACTCTAGGGATTCTAAGTCCCTTAGAGGTTGTATCATGTAGTCCGACTAGGGAAACATTGAGTCCCTCAGGAGGGACATTTTAACCTTTCGGGCGGGACTATTATCGATACATCTAGCAAGACATAACACCAAGTCTCTGAGGCTTGATATAGGTCGCGCCCATTAGGCGTGATTTTTTTAGGAGCGATCTCGTTTAAGGATATACTTAGTCCCTCATGCGAGAGATTTATCAACTCTGCGGATTCTAAGTGCCTCATAGGTTGTATCATATAGCCCCGTTGGGGAGACGTTGAGTCCCTCAAACAGAACATCTTAACCTTTCAGGCAAGACTTCTATCGAGCCCTCTAACAAGACTTGACACCAAGTCTCTTGGGCTTGATATAGATTTCACCACTTAGTCGTGATTTTTTGGGAGCGATCTCGCCCGAGGAGATACAGAGTCCCTAAGAGAGCTTTATTTTGGCCAATCAGGTATAGCTTGGGAGGGCGGATGAAATCTTCCTACGGAATCTTAGTCACATGATTGCCTCGAGGGACGGTAAAGGTCTTTACATAGAGGTCCAGCATATTCATATTGCCATGAGAGGCGGCAAGGATCTTCCCGTGGAAATCTATCATATAATTTCCTCAAGGGTCGGCAATGATCTTTCCAATAAGGTCTAGTATATTCATGTTGCTATGAGAGGCGACACGGGTTTTCCCGTGGAAGTCCAGCATATAATTGCCTCGAGGGGTGATAATGATCCTTTCATGAAGGTCCAACATATAATTTCCTCGAGGGAAGATAAGGATCCTTTCATGAATTTCCAGCATATTCATGTTACCATAATATGCGGCAAGGATCTTCCCGTAGAAGTCCAACATATAATTGCCTTGAGGGGAGACAAGGATCCTTTCATGAAAGTCCAGCATATAATTGCCTCGAGGGACAAAAAGGATCCTTTCATGAAGGTCCAACTTATTCATGTTGCCTTGAGAGGCAGCAAGGATCTTCCCATGGAAGTCAAGCATATAATTTCCTCGAGGGGCGGCAAGAATCCTTTCAAGAAGGTTCATCATATAATTTATTTTAAAGAGGGGGGTCACTTGCAAAACAAAGTATTTAACTGATTGTTCAAAATTACATAAGCATAATGTTTACTGGAAAGTTAAAAATAATTTTAACTGTAGTAATATCGGAGGTGGAGAGTGTTCCATGTCCGGGGTAGGAGCGGTCCTTTAAGCTCTTGCAATTTGTATGCTCTGTGAGGTGGCTTTTGGTATATGCGATAAATTCCTTTCCAATTAAGTTGTAGTTTCTTCTGCTGTGTAGGTATGACCACTTTCTTTAATACTAGATCTTCCCCCTGCATATCTATCAGTTTTACCTTAGAGTTGTATCTCCGGATAGCTCTATGTTTGGCAGTAAGCACTCATATGTGGGCGGCTTCTCGTAGCTCGTTGATCATATATGTCGCACACTTTAATCATATCTTGTTTTCTTCCTCGTCGAAATGGGCTCTTTGCCATGACGACATCTCAATTTCTACATGAAGCATCGTGTCCGCCCCATATACCATCGAAAATGGGGTTTCTTTGTTGGTGGACTGTGGAGTGGTGTGGTACAACCATAATATCTCGTGGAGCAGTTCCGCCAACAAACCTTTGGCATCGTCCAAATTCTTCTTGAGTCCTTTGAGGATTACTTTTTCGCTAAATCAGCTTGTCTGTTGGCTTGACGGTGTACTAAAGATACGAACTTTGTCTGCATGCCTAGGTACTTAGAGAAGTCAGTAACCACGGTACTGGAAAATTGGGTTCCATTGTGTGAAACAATGGCGTCGGGGAGACCGTACCGACACATAATCCTCTGCCAGTATAAGTGCTTTACTCCTTCAGCCGTGACTTTTTACACTTCCTCTGCCTCTATCCATTTGGTGAAATAGTCCACTCCTACTATCAAGAATTTAAATTATCCTGATGCTAGAGGGAACGTTCCCAAGATATACATGCCCCACTGGTAGAAGGGTCAGAATGAGGTCACTAATCGGAGGAAATCTGTAGGGGAGTGGTGAAGGTCAGCATATCTTTGGGTTTGATCACACTTCTTGACAAAGGTGGTGCTATATTTTATTAATGTGGGTCAGTAGTAAACCGATCTTAATAGCTTGTGGGCGAGAGTCTTCCCATCGATGTGGCTGAAGTAGGATCCCTTATGGACTTCCACGAGAACTAAGGCGTTGTCGTTCTCATCTAGGCATCTCAAAAATTTCCCCGCTTGTACTCTAAATGAGCATTTGGTAGGGTTTAGGCGCATGTCATATTTTCTCACCGATTGTAGGATATCCTCTAGGTAGTCAGCATGGTTATGCCCTTCTCCCATTGAGGAGTGGATAATTCAAGGTTAAATATTAGGTGGATACGTCTGCTCCTAGGGCATTGATGGTCGACCTCCCGAGGAAGTTATTGTAAGGAGACGTGGTGTCTACGATAAGGTAGTTGACATCGATGGTTTTGGCATCATCTCCCTCTCTGCGGATGGATTTTAGGGTCACATAGCCCACTATATGTATTTGGTCTCCCAATAATCCTATCAGGGAGCCTGTGAACCTATGTACATCATCCAGATTCAGTTGTAACTTCAGGAAGGTTTCCATGTTTCCATGTTGGACGCTGATTGTAACACCCCAAATTTTGATTTATTGAAATTATTTGATTTATTATAATTTTGTGTATTTATTTGATTATTTGGGTAATATTAATTAAATAAATAAGGGTGGTGGGGTGACATTGAGGTGAGAGTGTGGGGAGTAATTAGAGGCTAGTAGAGTTTGATTAAATTATTAGAGTTTATTTTAGTAATTAAAATCATAGTATTTTATTAAATTTATTTAATTTAATAGAAAATGGAAAGTTTGGGGTCAAAGTGTGATTTATGAGGTGTGGAAGGGAGGAAGGAGTAAGAGGAATAAAAGTCTGGATCAGAATTAGAATTATAATAAGATTTACCCTAATGATATTAATTAGAAAGATAACCTAGTTTTAGGGTGTAAGAGACGGCTTTGAACTTGGAGGGGATAAGAGAATCCAAAAAAACAGAATTTTTTACTGCTGCTAGGATAACTAGGTAAGGGGAGAACTATCTCAATAATGGGTGTATGCGTGAGTGGTAGAATTGAGTAATCCATAACCTCAATTGGGCATTGGGATTTCAATATAACTCTGTTATTGATGATTGATTTGTTGTATGTGATGATGACTGGTGATGAAATTCGTGTGCTATAATATATGACACATTCTGTTTTGACGAGTTAACATATATTCACCATTGTTGTTATTTTGAAGGTTTTGGGAATAAATAATTTTATAAAAACCATGAATTACAGGTGTTGGTTTGATGCAATTAGATTTTGTTGATGAATATATTATATGTCTGTAATGTTTTGGATCGATTTTGTATGTATGGACTGAGAAATAAGTTACGCATTGAACTCCATTGAAAAAGACGAAATCTGCAGGTTGTAAGTCGATGACGGACGTCACGCGAGTGATAGTGTCATACCCCAAAATTTGCCCATTTATATTTCAAGACATTTTTCAAGGCATTCCGACCCATTTTCATGACACTGATCTTAAGGGAACGAAGGCCCAGCTCGCGAATGACCCAAACTGACCTATTCGCTACACGCTCGCCTAGTGATAACATGAAAGTGGTTTATTTGGAAGCACAAGTAAAAATGGAGGAAAAGAGGTGCAAAAAGGAGAGAAAACGAACCAAATAGCAAAGCCCAGCCCAAAGCGCAAGCCACAAATGTTGTGCTTGTGACGGACGTCACGGAGGGCGTGACGAGCGTCACGCAAAGCAGCCTTGTGACGGACGTCACACATGGTGTGACGAGCGTCACACCACTACCCTACTTTTTGGGCGCACGTAACGCCTCAGAGACTTGAAGAGACGTTGAGGAGTATTGGGCCCTATATCCACGCCATGAAATTAAGCCACATTGAAGAGCTCTTGGCAGCAAGTAGTTACTTAATGGTACCAATATAAATAGCCACGAAGAAAACCTAGAACGGGGGGGGGGGGGGGGGGGGGGGGCTTTTTCCACATTTTTCCTTTGCCGTTTTCACTTTTTGCATATTTTTTTCCAGCAGCTTAGGCATTGTTTTTCCTACGAGTTCTACACTATTTTCCTTGCAATTTCCTATTTCTTTTTCAGCATTTAGTTAGTTCTATTCACACAATAGTTTCTACAAAGGAAACTATTGTGTACCTTTTTATCGGATCCAACCTTACGTTAGGATCTAGTTTATTTTCTTCGTTTTAATTTGTTGTTTAGTTGACGAATCCAAGGACAAATCCTGCCGGCTTGTGGCGGAGTGTTCAGGACTACTGTTTAACTTATTCCGAGTAACCCTAAAGGAAACCCGGAAGGAAAAGCCTACGGCAGCAAGGTCACTTCCGCTCAATTCGATCCGATCGGCCAATTCGAGGTTGCAATTTGTAAGACCCCAATTTTGGCCCTAAGATCCCTCATGGCCCATATCATATCATATCATGGCCTCAAGGATCATTGCATACCCTAGCTTCTCTCCTAGTGGGTGGGATACCTTGTGAGTATGGCTCTTGATCACCAAGCATGTATTGCATTGGTATATCATTGCTTTTCATATGTTTACTAACCAAATGTACAAAAATATTGTCATCTAACCTTGTTTCTTGCAGATGAAGCTAGCTAGATCAATACAGTCAAATCAGGCATTGAGCAATTGATGGTGACCATTCTTGAAGAATTTGGGCACCATGATCATTCATAAATAGTTCATGTAACTTGTGGTATCATTTGGAACCAAGATCTCAACTGAAAGAGACTTGGAATTCCTCAGAACATGGCCCAGTCAAGAAAAGTCAACAAAAGTCAACTATGGTCAACTGTGCATTTAATCAGGGATTGGAGGGTGTGAGATGGTTGGAAAAGACCTCTTTCATGTCCATATAAGCTTCATTTGGCATTTCAAAGATCAAGGCTGAAGGAATTGAAGTCAGGCAAGAAGTTTCCCAAAATGGAAATGACCTGTAATTCTCACCTGCCAAAAATGGAAAGTTTTGCTCCTCAAATTTACATCATGATACAAGCTTCAAATCAAAATTTGTCCAACATGAAAGTTGAAGATCTTGTTCTCACAATTCCAAAAAGTCCAAGAACTTGAAAATCCCATGTATGGTTGTCAAGATATGATCCAGTGAATTTCAAAAATGACCCGTAATCAGGAGGGCATAACTTCTACATGGATTGTCCAAATTGAAAGTTCTTTATATGCACAAACTCCATTTAATATGTACTTTCATGGTGCATAATTGGATTTTTCCAAAAGTGCTCAATGCAAAAGGCCATTTTTGAAGTGAACTAATTAAAAGTGAGGGGCAAAATGGTCCAAAATGCAAAATAGGAGGAATTTGAAGATGAGACCAATTCTATCAGCTTCCAAATGATATTTGTGGTTTGCTTGAAGTGATAAATTGCTGCTACATTGCTTCTAATGATACAAGGGCATAAGAGCCAAAATGCATCACATAAGCTCATTTTTCACTAATCCATTTTTGCTAATTATAATTAAAGTTGGATTAGGAGCAAGTATATAAGTTTAATCTCTAACAGAATTGCAAACACTAATCACAATTCATCACTTCAACAGAAAATCTCAAGAAAATTTTTCATCATTCTCTCACTTTTTCACTTTGAGCTTTCATCTTTTCTTCACCAATTCATCAACAATTCTTCAAGCTTTGTGCGAATCCTCAGTGAATTCATCATCTATACTTGTTTGTGAGTTTCTGTTTGCAGGTTTTGGATCAAGAAAGATCACGATCACAACTGTCCAAATCACCATTCATCCATGGCAGTCAAGATTTGCTGCGATTTGAGGCATTGTTAAGCCATTCCGAAGCTTCCTCACACCTTCCTAGCTGCTGTAGATCATCTGTTTTCACTCATTGAAGCAAAACACTCGCGGATTCCGGTACTGCTCCTCGAAAAGGTTCGGATTCGACTATCACCATTCTCAAAACCGTTGTGTGGTTCTTGTAGAGTACACCTTGTAGATCATGCAGCACTTTATGGAATCGAAAACCGTTAAGTTTAGAGAGAGCAATCTTGAATTTACACTTTGATGCGAAATCTTCTTTCGCTCGATCTGTGCGGTACGATAGGAACTAGGAATTTTCGTTGGCATATTGTTGTTGTACTCGGTGAGACGATTCCAACGGCGTAAGGCTCATGAAATTTGGTGGACGTTTGCTCATAACCGGGTTTGCGAGTGATGAAGAACGTTTACGCGAAGAAGAAGAAGTTTTTCTGGAATTTTGTTTCTGTTTGATCCATGCTTCTCACGTTCCAGTTTCGAATTGTGTTTTGGCGCCGGATCCAGCTAATCGCAAGCCGCCACGTCGTTTAGTTAAGCCATGCGTTTTGGCACTGGCTATAGAGTTCACGGTATTGTCATTTGCTGTAACAGTAGAGTAATTCCATAATTAATTCACTGTACCACTAATTAATTAATCCACATACAAATTAAATAAATTTCAATAATTATTTAGAAACTTCTAAAAATCATATAATGATCATTATTAATCCAAATAAATCAAGATTTTTTTTGTTAATCTTCTTTTTTTCTCTACTTTTTTATAGAATCAAAAAATAAAATGTTGCTTGGTAAAAAATTTAATTGCCATAGAGATTTTTCCAATGTACACAAATTTCACATGTCTCACCATTTTAATTATATAATCGCCACACTTAATCCAAATTAAATGAAATTTTAGATGTTGATTCTTAGCTCATTTCTGGAATTTTTGACATAGGTTTTGCATTTTTAGGACCTCTGGTTTTTTTTATATGATTTATTGAAATTGGATGTGGAAATATGTGACACTAAATGATATGCTGAGTTCCCTGAAATTTTTTACCATGCTTCCCCTTGGCCTATGGCCTTAAATTTTTGCATGAGACACCATTAACATGTTAGCATTCACTGTGATTTTTTGTGGAGTTTTACAATCCATTTCCTAATTGATTAGGATTTTTATCTTCTGCCTATCATTTTTTGGACCTTGTTGGTGACACCTTTGTATATATGTTTCCATATCCACATACTTAACCATATGGACATGAAACTTGGTAGAGTAGTTCCTAACACATTAAGCTTTCATTTAGCTTTGGTCCCATGCATTTCCCATGTACCATCACTGTTCACCATTGGATTGAAGTTAGTGTATATTTTATGGCCTCATTTGATTGAGTTTTTGCATGCTTTGACATGTCTAATTAATTCCCATAGTTCCACTAGTCCAAATGGCTTAAAAATTGACATGTAGCTTGTTGAATGTCCTCTGTTTAGGATATAATTTTTGTGGAATTTTCCATGCTGTTTTGATATTTTTTGTGATGTGATCTTGCTGATTGCTCATATGTGGTTTAACATTGCTCACTTTGCCTTACATGTTGCATAGATTGAGATGTGTACATATTTTGGATATGGGACCAATTGGGATCCCTTTGTATTTGAAATATCTTGACTTTGATCATGAATTGGTTGCTGTTTTAGGATTTTTCCTTCTTTTGGACCCTAGGCTAGTCCTAGTGGTCTTGTCACTTACATTTGAACTTGTTTTTGGCTTTTCAGGTTAAGAAGTTAATGATTAAAGGAATTGTTTCACATTTGGGATATTTTACTTGACTTGTAAACTAATGTGGCTGTTTTGTAGGATGTTGGTTCACATTGAGCTTTGTGCTATGCACCTTGTCGTTTGATTGTACCTTACTGATTGATCATTATATTGTTGTCTGATTATGAATGGGATGCTGATTCTGTTTGATTTTTCCAGGTACCCTTAGTTGCTCAGTTCTCTTAAGAACTTGCATTGCTTTGCTTATAAGCAATTAGCATTGAGGTATTGCACCTTCTTCTTCATGTAGTCTGGAGACCCGGCCTGTTATTTGGCCGGGCAAATTGTCTGAAGTCCTCCTTAAGAGGCATTGATTGTGTATGTTTATGTTTGTCCTAAGCAGGAAAAGTCCTCATTCGAGGCAATTGGTGGATCAAAGAGATAAGTAGCCTATCTCCCACTATTCAGTGAGTCTTCTCCTTGCTCCCATTACATGGTTGTAGCATTGGGATCCATACCCAAGATCTATCGAGTCCAATTGGGGAAAGAGTTCCTACTTTCTGAACTCCCCCACATTCTTATATTTATATGCTCTCTCGGACTTGAGATAGAAGCAATGAGGCACACCCCTCATATCCTTTCATCTGCTTCACCTTAGCCCCTCAATGGCAAGGTTAAGAGCGACACTTACCTCTTACAGTGGACTTTCATAGTCAAACCCTTTTGCTTGAGCCTCATTGAATGGTTATAGCGTGTGCTACTTGAATTTATGTGATTGATTACTTGATTCATTTATACATGATTACCTGATTGCCATTGTGCATTTACTACCATTGATTGCCGTTGTGCATTTATCATCTTTGTTTGCCATTAGTGCATGATCATTTCTTTTGTCCTTGTGACATTGATGTTTTCCCATTGAGGAACCAGTTATAAGTCCCTGTGAGTTGGCATCTGTTCCCATGACATGGAAGAGATAGAGTGTAAGACCTCATTGGTCACTCATATCTTCTTTGCTCTTTGTTTGAGCATTGTTGTTGTATGTGAGGATTCATTGTAAGTCCCTGTGATGTGGCATTTGTATTCCTAGGATCATACTGTGGAGGTTAACATAAGTCCAGATAGATTGGCAGTTGACTTCCCTGTTTTGCTTTTTTGTTTTATTTTGATGGAGATTAGTGTAAGTCCATAGAGTGGCTTCTGATATCCTTACTTGTTTTAGGAGACAGGTATAAGACCATTGAGTGGCATCCAGTATCCGCTTTTATTTACTTTCATCTGTTACCATGTTCATATTATTGCTCATTTGTAGCCTATTCCTAAGGACCCACTTGAATCATCTTCTATATGATTTCAAGAGGCGGACCCTCCTAAGAAGTTTTACATACACACCATTCCATTCACCCCATTGTGTCCTACCTTTTCGCACATGTTTTAAAACTTTGAAATAAGTGTCGTGCAAACATTCTCACCTTCTTTCCAAATTAGAAACTTGGACCCTAAGTCCATGATTTTCCAAACTTCATTTTTGTAAATACTTCATTTTGAATTGACTTTAATCATGCTTTGACCTTTTTGTAAATAATCCAAATAACTTCACCCATTCAAATGATTTTGTGGCTTTGTCCATTCTTGTTAATCTTCTCATGCATTAGCCATAGGTTTCAATTCTCATTGTGGTTGATGTAAACCTCACCCTATCCTTAGTGAGTCGACAATAAGACTTCCGTACTGAAAACAGGGTTAACCCCTCTAGTGCGTCGAAGCTATCCTCACATGGTGGATGTTGGCCTTGGTCGAGTTTTCTCCCATTGATAATGAAGAACCTTAAGTGCTATTGTTTAATATTGAACTCACAAACTTTTGGAAATCTTTTAGCCGAACTACGAGGTTTTGATCCTGTAAAGGTACGTAGGCAATGGTTATCCATCCAAACACAAAAATAACTAACTTGTATATTCTTTTCTCATCATCCCAATCATGTTTGCACAATACTTATGTCATGACAAATAATAATTTTCAAACAACAAAGTGTGAAAAGGGCTCCCTAGGAGTACCTAGGACGCATTGGGTGCCTAACACCTTCCCTTTGCGTAATTTACCCCTTACCCCGATCTCTGATCTTTTTCATTAGTTTTCTACGTGTAAAACTTCTTAGGTTTTTGTTCGCTTTTTAACCAGTCCTTAGGATAAATAAAAGTGCGGTGGCGACTCTATGTTTATTGTATGCTTTGCTTATGATTTAATCAATAGATCATATAGCGACGAATACACCGCTACAGAAAAGTGGCGACTCTGCTGGGGAGTAAAATTCCTTGGTGGTATTGCCAACTTTTCACCATTTGTTGTGTGATATATTATTATGTGTTATTTGACACATTTTTGTACAATTTGGGATAACTGTATTGATTGTAATGTGTGAATTGCTTGATATACAAATGATGTTTGCTTTGGTGATCTCTGTGAGATGAGTTCTATACCCGAACTCGAGTGCACTCTAGGATAGGAGAATGGCATAGTCTTGTTGACTGGTGTGGAGTAGTCCTTAGCCAGTTGACTTGCGAGTCCATTCACTTGGTGGAGGTCATGTTGGATTAATAATGTCACACAAGTTATTTGTGGTTAGGCATTATTCTTTCAATCATGTGCCTTAGAAGCCAAGGACCTTAGTTTACCAAACCCATCTTGGCCTATTTTTAGGACGTAGTGCGGAGGTCGTTCAGGTGTAAGATCTGATGCGATTGTTACGCGATACTACACTCATAAGAGTCTCTCTTGAGAATATTTTTGGAATACGAGTATTCGTTCCTCCGATAATATCCGAGAGATGGGACGATGATTATGGGAACCTCTGGTAGAACATGTCTGGCAGGTATAAACCCTAGTACACTCCCTTTGGGTGGTTCTTAACCAAGACTCCATGCTCGTGACTCTCAGCAAACCCGTGATTCGTGGTTGAGTCGTTCAAACATCGTTAATATCAATGGATCCCGGATCAGGTGTAAAACCTAAAATCCACCAAAGCGGCTGGTTGATATTAAGGATGATTGAGCCGGTTCATGTACCGTTAATATCAATGGAACTTGGGTGTCGATAAGGTGAAAACCTAAATCCACCAAAATGGATGATTGATATTAGGGATACATTGAGCTTTCCCACGACCTTTCTTTGGTGTGACTTGCTTGATCCTTGAGTGTGACTGTTGCATCCATGCATTCATGCATTCATCCGCATCCATATCATCAGATAAAAAGAAAATTTTCAAGGAACTCAAAGGAGTTTATTTGCAAAAATTCTCAAACATGGAAAAAACCGGGAAAATTTTTTCACCTGGTCTATCTGATGAGATATTCTCATATATGATCAAAATACTTCAATATTTCAAAGTTTGCAAATAAAACCCTCGAGTTCCTTGAAAAAAAAAACAAGCATATGCACAAACACTTCATGCATCATTTGCATAAGCGGGTGTTTTGTTCCGGTCTCCCGTCCTGTGGTCTGAACCCTGCGATCTTCATTTATTTTGGAGACGCACTTCGCCGGTATTATACCATAGTTATCTCTGCCAGATTGATGGATCATGTTGAGCGAGAGAATTGTGGACTCAGAGGAGGATTTTGCCAGACTAAGTGCTGTTGATGGATTTATTCCTGGTTAACAAATCCCGGGCTGGCATTGGCTATTGTTCTGGGGCATATAATGAGCAAGGTCTATTCACGAGTGGAGGATTCATCCATGATGATCAGCCTGAAGAGGAAGCTGCTGCTATCATTGAAGAAGATGCAGAGGATATGAGCAATTTTGTTATTCCTGGTGGTGTCTGCCACAATTGGGTCGCTGTGGATGTTCCTACGGTCATTCATAAGTCAGAGTAATAATGCTCACTTTGTTTAAAACCCTTCTCCCATGCCAAAAGGAGAAGTGATGACATTGTTGGCAGCATTTAATACAATGATATTTCATTCAATTAATGCATTGTTAAACATTTGTTTTTCCATTTGTTTTCACTTTTTGCTTTTGCATGAAATCAGTGATCACAAAAAACCCTGAAAAAACAAAAACAGCTTTTTCATCTGCATAAATGATTTGCTTGTTTAAATACAAAAGCTTTTCGTTATCCAAAATCATTATGCAGGGATTTCTAAACCCATTGAACATAATGATCCAACGCCATCTCCCAAATTTGAATTCCTTGTATTCGAGGCAGAGGAAGATGATGTTGAAGGGGATTCCTGATGAGATTTCCTATCTTTCTTGAGCACCAGAAGAGCTCATTCAGCTGTATTATGAAAATCAGCAAGACAGTCAAACTGGGGCATTGCAAATGCAATAAAAAAAATGTAAAAAAAAAAGGGAGGGTGAAAAAGATGAAAAAATCAAAAATCAGGAAATGTTTTTTTCAAGATTTTTCAAAAGAAAAAAGAAAAAGTATACCCTCAAGTCCCTAGTTGACTGATGCTGAACGGATTCAAAGTCGTTATGACCAGTTGAATTTGATTGAAGAGAAGCGATTAACTGCCATGTGTCATGGTCAGTTATATCAGCAGAGAATGAAGAAAGCATTCGATAAGAAGGTCAAGCCTCGTGTGTTCAGAGAAGGTGACCTTGTGCTCAAGAAAGTTTTGTCTTTCGTGCCCGATTCTAGGGGCAAGTGGACTCCAAACTACGAGGGTCCATATGTTGTCAAGAGAGCCTTTTCAGGCGGTGCTTTGATGCTTACAACAATGGATGGGGAGGATTTCACTCGTCCTGTGAATTCAGATGCAGTGATACTTTGCCTAATAAAAAAAAAGTATATGCAAATGAAAAAAAGAATAACTCGCTAAGTTGAAAACCCGAAAGGGCGGCTTAGGCAAAAATGAGCGTCTCGGTGGAGAACCCGCAAGGGTAATCCAGGCAAAAGTTAGAGACTTGATAAATGAGTATATTTGCATCCCGCTAGATTGAGTACCTCACCCTGGGGCAATCTAGGCAAAAATTAGGGATTTGGCAAGTAACTGCATCCTGACAAGACTTTCTGCTTCATCAGCCGTCTTTTCGTCAGAAGATTCTCGATTCGTCGTCAACTGAAGCTTCGAATACATCGAGATTCGAATTGGTAGAGAAAGGATCATTATGTTCAATGTAGCCCTCTTCCAATATATATCACTGATTTCAAATTTGTACAGATCTATGGAGTCTTGCCATTTGCAGGCTACCATTCCATCAAATAAATTTGAGCTTTTTATCCAGTTATTTGCACTCTTATTTGTTTCAATTCAACAAATGTTTTGCATGTTTTGATTGATAAAAATATCATCGTTTTAATAACAAATTTTTTCAAAGATTATTGTTTTAAACAAAGTGAACATTCACAATGATAAAAGGATACTCAAAGAATCTCTCAGTGCTCTTCCAAGGGTGGCATGGTTTCCGACAGGAAAGACATTTGTTCATACTCCTGGTTTGGTTTGTATCCTTCTTCTCCAAATTTGGTTGTTGGGGTTGTTCCCTAAGCAGAGCTTCTGTGGATTTTGACTCCCCGAAGCGGAGTGGTGTATTGAAGACTCAGTCTGTTTTCCAGCAGTAGTCTCTCTCCGGCCTGATCGCTCAGGTGTTCAGAAAATTTGTGGTTAGTGGGTTGATATCCCCGTATCCCGTATTTCTCCCCAAGTGAGTTGTCAGCATAATTGCAAGTCGAGTTGTTGGTGGGGTTATTCCCCAAGCAGAGTGTTGTTGAAGACTCAGTTTTCTCCAGCAGCAGTTTTCCCCGGCATGGATGCTTTCCTTGTGGAAGATTCGGCGGTTGATTGGTTTGTCACCTTGGTGCCTCGCCACTTTCTCCAGTGGGTCGCTATCCCCAGACTTTATTTGTCTCCTTGGTGAGTAGAATAGTTATTGATATCCCCATTGCAGTCGCGAGCAGAGTTGTTGTCACTCTCCCCAGCGCAGTTGCCAGCGGATTTGTCTGTTTTCTCAGCACGGTCGCTTTCCTTTTGGAAGACTCGGTAAGTCAGTGGTTTGATACCCGATACCTTACCTTTTCCCCGGCAAAGTCGTCAACGGAGTGTTTACTTTCTCTCTATCAGAATGGTTGATCTCCTCAGCAGAGCAGGATTTATTTTCCTACTCCGTGGTTGATTGGGTTGATATCCCAGTATTTTCATCCACTTTCTCCAGCATTTGTCTGCAGAGCGGTTGTTGTGGCAGTATTGCCTGTTGAACCTCTTTCAATCCCCGGTATGGCCGGTTGATGGCTCCGTCATCCAGAGGTTGTATTGGTTTCCTGATTACTCGTCGATCCTCAGTAGAGCGGATTTTGTTGCAGAATCTACTGATGTGATCCGTCAGATGTGTGTTCGCCCCGAGTAGAGTGGTTTGTTGCAGAATCTACTTGTTTGGTGCTTTTCTTCCTCAGTGGGTTGTTCCCCAAGAAAGTAGTTAATGATATCCCCAGTAGAGTTGCTTATGCAGCCAGACTCTATCCGGGTGTCCTTTGCTCCCTCAGTGGGTTGTTCCCCAATGGAGTTATGTTGGATCCGTTTCCATAGCAGTGTTTGCTAGGATCCCCTACAGGATTTTGAGATTTTTCTCTTGTTCCCCGACAGATTCGTCTTTGTGGCTCTTTGCCTGTTGTAACTTTTTGTGCCCTAGTTGGGGTGATCGCTGATCCATCACTCAGAGATTTGGTATTCTCCAGATATCTCTGATTCTTTTGCTTCTGCTTCCCAGCAGTACCCGCAGATCTTTGCTTTATAGCATGTGGATCTCCAGCAGAATTGGCTTTCCAGTTGATTTCCCCCTGGAAGTATAATACCGGGCGTTTGATTCCTGGACCTGTTGTGTTAGAAATGATTGTTTTGTCAGCATTCATCAAACATAAACCACGCATATTCATGCATATTCATAAAACATTCAGATATTCATGTTGCATTTTTTGCCATATATCCCTTGTTTGTTATTCCCTGCTATGGTGATATAGATCTTTATAGATCTTCCTAAGCAGATGTCGGGTGTTAAATCTCTCCATATAGAGTCAGCCCATAAGCAGAAAATGTTGTCTTTCCTTCTGCGGTTCCCCACTGAGATATTCCCTCGTGGATGACGGTTTCTTCCGTTTCCTCCCAACACATATATTGGGATGGAGGTTCCTACTTGAGTTATATCCTCATTAGGACGTGTCTTGATTCTGTCTGTCTTTTCGGATCTTTCCTGAATTGACATTTGTCGTCTGTTCATTGTGCTTCCCTGTGGTGATTTTTATCCCCAGCGGAGTTTCGGGCCTCTACCCTTATACCGGTAGTTGTAAGTCCTATTGTTCTTGTCCTCTTGGCGGAATTTGTGGTTATATACCTTTCATTCCTCCGCAAGAGTCGATTTCTGGCCTCTACCCTTATACCGGTAGTTGTAAGTCCTATTTTTCCTGGCTTTCTTGGCAGAACTTGTGGTTATATACCTTTTAGTCCCCAGCCAGAGTTGTTGGTTTTCTACCTGATATTCGGTAGTCGTGAATCCTAATTCCCTACTCTCCAACAGAGTCTGTGGTCTGTTATAAACCTCATTTTTGGTTTCTCGTGCGGATTCGTGATTTATTCTATCCCCACGCAGAGTTTTGGTTTTCTACCCCGTATTCGGTGGATGTAAACCCTAATTTGTGGTTATTCCCACCAGAGTATGGCTTCTACCCCGTATTCGGTAGTCGTAAGTCCTATCTCTTTTCCCCTAGCAGTGGTAACCTTGGTGGTTCGATCTGGTTGTTGATGAATTTCCTGTTGTTGTGGTGTTATCCCAAACAGAATTTTGTTCCCTGTGGTGATTTGTATCCCCAGTGGAGTTTGTGGTCTTCTACCCCGTATTCGGTAGTTGTAAAGCCTATGTCGCTGTGATTTTTCTCTCCAGCGGAGTGGTATCTTATGATACATGTGGATAATTGCCGGTTGCTAGCAATTTTATCCCAGCTGAGTCTTTGGTTCTACCCAGTAGTCGGTAGTGTGAACCTCTCGTTTCCTCAGCCAGAGTTTTGGTCTTCTACCCCGTATTCGGTAGATATAAACCCTAATCTCTTTGTGGTTATCTTCATTCAATATTCGATGTTGATATTCCTCCTTTCTTCTGGGTAGTTGCTCTTGAGTAAGCACTTGTATCCCCAGTAAGTCTTCTGGATCATTGCCGTATGCTTGCAATGTTACCCTTTTGAAGTCGCCAGTGGGTCTTTTCACCGTTTGCTAGTGATTTGTTCCCCGGAGTATTGATTGATTCTCAATACATCCCCAGCCAGTCCCTGCGGATAATTGCCGGATGCTTGCAATTTATCCCCAGTGGATCATCTTTCATTTACCCATTTGCTTGGTAATGATTGTTGTTTTGTGATTGGTCATCATTATACACCTAGTTTGGTATCCCGATGCCTTTCTTTTCGAACGATTTATCCTTTGTTAACCTTTATACCGGTTGTGGATAATCTTCCATGCGAGTATACTATCCACGTTCTGACGGTAATGGATAATATATCTCATGCACTCTTCAGTTGAAGCCTTTTGTGTTTCCCTGATCGAGTAAGATTCGTTGTTTCCCTTTGCGGAGTCGAATGTTCTTTGTTGTCGGATAATTGCCGGATGCTTGCAATTTATCCTTTGAGTCGTCTTTCGTTTACCCGGATGCTTGGTATCGATTGCCTCTCTTTTTGGTTAGTCACCTATTATATACTTCGGTATCTCTGGTGCCTTTTCCTTCTGAGTATATTATTCACGGTCTGCCGGTAATGAATAATATATCTCTTTCACTCTTTGGTTGGAATCCTTTGTTGATCTTCCCCAGTAGAGTAAGATTCGTATTCTTTGTAGAATCGAATATCCCTCCTTTAACCAGTTTGTGTTTTGGATGATGAGTGTTTTGGCATATATACCAATTCACGTTTTCGGTAGATCACCTATTATATACTTCGGTATCTCTGGTGTTTCTTACCATGCGAGTTTATTATCTACGTTCTGACGGTAATAGATAATATGTCTCATGCGAGTATCTTATCCACGGTCTGTCGGTAATGGATATTATATCTCATGTACTCTTTGGGTTTGTGTCCCCAGTTGAGTAAGATTCGTTTTCCCGTTGTGGATTTGAATGTCCATCCTCTAAGTTGATTTGCTTTTTCAAGCCCTCCTTCAGGATGATGAGTGTTTTGGAAGTGAAATCCAATTCACGCTTTGGTCGGTCACCTATTATATACCTCGGTATCCCTGGTGTTCCTTCCTTTCTGCTCCCTATTATGACCTCGGTCCCCCTGTGGAGTCAGATTTTCCTGAGTTTGTTACCCTTATACCGGTGACATCTTCATTTCTTTGGTGCTTCTTCAGTGGAGTTTCCTGTTGCTTCTCCCCAGGAGTCAGCTCGTGTCTCTCCAATGGACGTTTTTTCCTTTGGAATTTTTCTTTCCCCCAGTGTGAGTCATTCACTCCCCAGTGAGGTCTCTAGTCTGATTTCTGTTATTACCCTAATCAGAGTCGTGTCGCGTTCACGCCGTGTCAGTTTTGTCTTTCCCCAACTTGAAGTCGTGTCCTGCTCACGCATTCTTTTTTACTATCCCCAATAAGAGTCTTGTTAGATTCTCGGTTCCTGGTGAGTGTATTACTCCGATGGATCGTCTTTTCTTCTGTGCGAATCATATATTCTCCACAGAATTTGCTTTTGCATGCATACATCTGCATCATGAGGTCTCTTAGGGACCAAAATTTGTCTCATTACTATTATTTAAGCCCATTCTACCGCGTCGAGATGAAGATTTCTAAACTTCACTTCTCCGACTAGAATGACCTTAAATAGGGGCATCTGTAAGACCCCAATTTTGGCCCTAAGATCCCTCATGGCCCATATCATATCATATCATGGCCTCAAGGATCATTGCATACCCTAGCTTCTCTCCTAGTGGGTGGGATACCTTGTGAGTATGGCTCTTGATCACCAAGCATGTATTGCATTGGTATATCATTGCTTTTCATATGTTTACTAACCAAATGTACAAAAATATTGTCATCTAACCTTGTTTCTTGCAGATGAAGCTAGCTAGATCAATACAGTCAAATCAGGCATTGAGCAATTGATGGTGACCATTCTTGAAGAATTTGGGCACCATGATCATTCATAAATAGTTCATGTAACTTGTGGTATCATTTGGAACCAAGATCTCAACTGAAAGAGACTTGGAATTCCTCAGAACATGGCCCAGTCAAGAAAAGTCAACAAAAGTCAACTATGGTCAACTGTGCATTTAATCAGGGATTGGAGGGTGTGAGATGGTTGGAAAAGACCTCTTTCATGTCCATATAAGCTTCATTTGGCATTTCAAAGATCAAGGCTGAAGGAATTGAAGTCAGGCAAGAAGTTTCCCAAAATGGAAATGACCTGTAATTCTCACCTGCCAAAAATGGAAAGTTTTGCTCCTCAAATTTACATCATGATACAAGCTTCAAATCAAAATTTGTCCAACATGAAAGTTGAAGATCTTGTTCTCACAATTCCAAAAAGTCCAAGAACTTGAAAATCCCATGTATGGTTGTCAAGATATGATCCAGTGAATTTCAAAAATGACCCGTAATCAGGAGGGCATAACTTCTACATGGATTGTCCAAATTGAAAGTTCTTTATATGCACAAACTCCATTTAATATGTACTTTCATGGTGCATAATTGGATTTTTCCAAAAGTGCTCAATGCAAAAGGCCATTTTTGAAGTGAACTAATTAAAAGTGAGGGGCAAAATGGTCCAAAATGCAAAATAGGAGGAATTTGAAGATGAGACCAATTCTATCAGCTTCCAAATGATATTTGTGGTTTGCTTGAAGTGATAAATTGCTGCTACATTGCTTCTAATGATACAAGGGCATAAGAGCCAAAATGCATCACATAAGCTCATTTTTCACTAATCCATTTTTGCTAATTATAATTAAAGTTGGATTAGGAGCAAGTATATAAGTTTAATCTCTAACAGAATTGCAAACACTAATCACAATTCATCACTTCAACAGAAAATCTCAAGAAAATTTTTCATCATTCTCTCACTTTTTCACTTTGAGCTTTCATCTTTTCTTCACCAATTCATCAACAATTCTTCAAGCTTTGTGCGAATCCTCAGTGAATTCATCATCTATACTTGTTTGTGAGTTTCTGTTTGCAGGTTTTGGATCAAGAAAGATCACGATCACAACTGTCCAAATCACCATTCATCCATGGCAGTCAAGATTTGCTGCGATTTGAGGCATTGTTAAGCCATTCCGAAGCTTCCTCACACCTTCCTAGCTGCTGTAGATCATCTGTTTTCACTCATTGAAGCAAAACACTCGCGGATTCCGGTACTGCTCCTCGAAAAGGTTCGGATTCGACTATCACCATTCTCAAAACCGTTGTGTGGTTCTTGTAGAGTACACCTTGTAGATCATGCAGCACTTTATGGAATCGAAAATCGTTAAGTTTAGAGAAAGCAATCTTGAATTTACACTTTGATGCGAAATCTTCTTTCGCTCGATCTGTGCGGTACGATAGGAACTAGGAATTTTCGTTGGCATATTGTTGTTGTACTCGGTGAGACGATTCCAACGGCGTAAGGCTCATGAAATTTGGTGGACGTTTGCTCATAACCGGGTTTGCGAGTGATGAAGAACGTTTACGCGAAGAAGAAGAAGTTTTTCTGGAATTTTGTTTCTGTTTGATCCATGCTTCTCACGTTCCAGTTTCGAATTGTGTTTTGGCGCCGGATCCAGCTAATCGCAAGCCGCCACGTCGTTTAGTTAAGCCATGCGTTTTGGCACTGGCTATAGAGTTCACGGTATTGTCATTTGCTGTAACAGTAGAGTAATTCCATAATTAATTCACTGTACCACTAATTAATTAATCCACATACAAATTAAATAAATTTCAATAATTATTTAGAAACTTCTAAAAATCATATAATGATCATTATTAATCCAAATAAATCAAGAATTTTTTTGTTAATCTTCTTTTTTTCTCTACTTTTTTATAGAATCAAAAAATAAAATGTTGCTTGGTAAAAAATTTAATTGCCATAGAGATTTTTCCAATGTACACAAATTTCACATGTCTCACCATTTTAATTATATAATCGCCACACTTAATCCAAATTAAATGAAATTTTAGATGTTGATTCTTAGCTCATTTCTGGAATTTTTGACATAGGTTTTGCATTTTTAGGACCTCTGGTTTTTTTTATATGATTTATTGAAATTGGATGTGGAAATATGTGACACTAAATGATATGCTGAGTTCCCTGAAATTTTTTACCATGCTTCCCCTTGGCCTATGGCCTTAAATTTTTGCATGAGACACCATTAACATGTTAGCATTCACTGTGATTTTTTGTGGAGTTTTACAATCCATTTCCTAATTGATTAGGATTTTTATCTTCTGCCTATCATTTTTTGGACCTTGTTGGTGACACCTTTGTATATATGTTGCCATATCCACATACTTAACCATATGGACATGAAACTTGGTAGAGTAGTTCCTAACACATTAAGCTTTCATTTAGATTTGGTCCCATGCATTTCCCATGTACCATCACTGTTCACCATTGGATTGAAGTTAGTGTATATTTTATGGCCTCATTTGATTGAGTTTTTGCATGCTTTGACATGTCTAATTAATTCCCATAGTTCCACTAGTCCAAATGGCTTAAAAATTGACATGTAGCTTGTTGAATGTCCTCTGTTTAGGATATAATTTTTGTGGAATTTTCCATGCTGTTTTGATATTTTTTGTGATGTGATCTTGCTGATTGCTCATATGTGGTTTAACATTGCTCACTTTGCCTTACATGTTGCATAGATTGAGATGTGTACATATTTGGATATGGGACCAATTGGGATCCCTTTGTATTTGAAATATCTTGACTTTGATCATGAATTGGTTGCTGTTTTAGGATTTTTCCTTCTTTTGGACCCTAGGCTAGTCCTAGTGGTCTTGTCACTTACATTTGAACTTGTTTTTGGCTTTTCAGGTTAAGAAGTTAATGATTAAAGGAATTGTTTCACATTTGGGATATTTTACTTGACTTGTAAACTAATGTGGCTGTTTTGTAGGATGTTGGTTCACATTGAGCTTTGTGCTATGCACCTTGTCGTTTGATTGTACCTTACTGATTGATCATTATATTGTTGTCTGATTATGAATGGGATGCTGATTCTGTTTGATTTTTCCAGGTACCCTTAGTTGCTCAGTTCTCTTAAGAACTTGCATTGCTTTGCTTATAAGCAATTAGCATTGAGGTATTGCACCTTCTTCTTCATGTAGTCTGGAGACCCGGCCTGTTATTTGGCCGGGCAAATTGTATGAAGTCCTCCTTAAGAGGCATTGATTGTGTATGTTTATGTTTGTCCTAAGCAGGAAAAGTCCTCATTCGAGGCAATTGGTGGATCAAAGAGATAAGTAGCCTATCTCCCACTATTCAGTGAGTCTTCTCCTTGCTCCCATTACATGGTTGTAGCATTGGGATCCATACCCAAGATCTATCGAGTCCAATTGGGGAAAGAGTTCCTACTTTCTGAACTCCCCCACATTCTTATATTTATATGCTCTCTCGGACTTGAGATAGAAGCAATGAGGCACACCCCTCATATCCTTTCATCTGCTTCACCTTAGCCCCTCAATGGCAAGGTTAAGAGCGACACTTACCTCTTACAGTGGACTTTCATAGTCAAACCCTTTTGCTTGAGCCTCATTGAATGGTTATAGCGTGTGCTACTTGAATTTATGTGATTGATTACTTGATTCATTTATACATGATTACCTGATTGCCATTGTGCATTTACTACCATTGATTGCCGTTGTGCATTTATCATCTTTGTTTGCCATTAGTGCATGATCATTTCTTTTGTCCTTGTGACATTGATGTTTTCCCATTGAGGAACCAGTTATAAGTCCCTGTGAGTTGGCATCTGTTCCCATGACATGGAAGAGATAGAGTGTAAGACCTCATTGGTCACTCATATCTTCTTTGCTCTTTGTTTGAGCATTGTTGTTGTATGTGAGGATTCATTGTAAGTCCCTGTGATGTGGCATTTGTATTCCTAGGATCATACTGTGGAGGTTAACATAAGTCCAGATAGATTGGCAGTTGACTTCCCTGTTTTGCTTTTTTGTTTTATTTTGATGGAGATTAGTGTAAGTCCATAGAGTGGCTTCTGATATCCTTACTTGTTTTAGGAGACAGGTATAAGACCATTGAGTGGCATCCAGTATCCGCTTTTATTTACTTTCATCTGTTACCATGTTCATATTATTGCTCATTTGTAGCCTATTCCTAAGGACCCACTTGAATCATCTTCTATATGATTTCAAGAGGCGGACCCTCCTAAGAAGTTTTACATACACACCATTCCATTCACCCCATTGTGTCCTACCTTTTCGCACATGTTTTAAAACTTTGAAATAAGTGTCGTGCAAACATTCTCACCTTCTTTCCAAATTAGAAACTTGGACCCTAAGTCCATGATTTTCCAAACTTCATTTTTGTAAATACTTCATTTTGAATTGACTTTAATCATGCTTTGACCTTTTTGTAAATAATCCAAATAACTTCACCCATTCAAATGATTTTGTGGCTTTGTCCATTCTTGTTAATCTTCTCATGCATTAGCCATAGGTTTCAATTCTCATTGTGGTTGATGTAAACCTCACCCTATCCTTAGTGAGTCGACAATAAGACTTCCGTACTGAAAACAGGGTTAACCCCTCTAGTGCGTCGAAGCTATCCTCACATGGTGGATGTTGGTCTTGGTCGAGTTTTCTCCCATTGATAATGAAGAACCTTAAGTGCTATTGTTTAAAATTGAACTCACAAACTTTTGGAAATCTTTTAGCCGAACTACGAGGTTTTGATCCTGTAAAGGTACGTAGGCAATGGTGTCGCATCGCGCGAAAAACCGGCGGGAAAGAAAGAAACAACAGAGCCGCCACCGTGCGTTATTTATCCCAAAAGAGGGAAAGGAAACGCTCAGAGTAAACCTGGAAAGAACATGGTCTCGCGACCAAAGAGAATGGGTTCGGGAGTCGGTTATGCGAAGGGAAGGTATTAGCACCCCTACGCATCCGTAGTACTCTACGGGATCCACGCACACTAGAAAGGAAAATTGGTTGCTAAACACTGCTCAAATACTCACACACACTGGCTGAAAGAAACGCAAGAGACTGACTGAAACTGACTCGGCAGGACATCGTATCCTGGGCCTACTTAGTCTATTAGGCATAGACATCAGAGTCGAAGTAGTTCGGACTGGGGAAACAACACATGCTCGCTAGGATGTCGCATCCTATGCATACGTATCTTCTCGGACGAGAGAAGAATCAGAGCATTCGTAGCTCGGCTGACACGCACATAAACAAACACAGGCAAAGGCAAACGTGGAGCCTGAATGCCAATCACTGGACTTACATCAGCATCCGAACCAAAACACACTCAAAAAGGCAAACATGGAGCCTGAATGCCAATTGCTGGACTTACATCAGCATCCGAACCAAACACACGCACACTGGAACCTAACTGCCACTCGATGGACTTACATCAGCTTCCAAGCACACAACAACACGACAAGTTAATAGGGAGTCGGGGACTCGAGCCTATAACCGTCAAACACACACACAAAAGAAAAGAAAAGGGCGAACAAACAAACTAAAAGGGAGACTAGAGCTCGAGCCTAATAGTTGCCACGCAAACAAAAAGAGACGCTGAGACGTCAGAAGGAACACAAAGGTTGAAAGGACAAACTAATAGGGAGACCAGAGCTCGAGCCTAATAGTTGCCAAACACACACAAAAAAAGAAAAAGGCGCCCGGAGAGATCAGCTCAATCTCCTGCCTACATACTTCATCTGGTATGAAGATCAGGGCGATGTAGTTCCCCTTCGCAGGGATAAGGATCTAGCCTAACCAGATAACAGAGGGAGACACAACTAGGGAGACTACGACTCGAGCCTAGATGTTATCATGCAAATCAACCCTAAGTTATGGTTTCTAGCTAAATGGCACAAGGGCCAACCTATCCTAAGTATGGCTCACACAGGAAGCAAGCCACACACACACTTAACTTGCACAGGAAGCAAGCCAAGCAAAACCTAACTTGCACAGGAAGCAAGTCTAAACTAATCCTAACTTGCACAGGAAGCAAGTCAAACTATCCTAACTTGCACAGGAAGCAAGTCAAACTATCCTAACTTGCACAGGAAGCAAGTCAAACAACCCTACAAGCACAGATAGCACACGCTATACACAAACAAGTGGCTCAAACAAGGGTTAGGTTTTAGTCAAGGGGTCATATCAACCTCAACAAACAAACCTCTGGAACTGGGTGAATGTTGCTCTTAACCTTGCCATTGAGGGGCTAAGGTGAAGCAGATGAAAGGTGAAGTGAGGATGAGACCTCACAGCTCCTATCCCTGGCCTGGGAGAGCTCAAGACAAGAATGTGTGGGTTCAGAAAGTGGGAACCCTTCTACACATTTAAAACTGACTCAACTGTACAGTTTGTACAAGATCTTGGGTTTGTATCTGCAATGCATCAACACAGTGGTGTGAGCAAAGCAGATGACACACTGAATAGTGGGGGATAGATTGCATATCCCTACCTTCCACCAATTGCCTCTTCACTTAGGAGGACTTTGACTCTATGCAAGGACAAAAGTAAACAATCACAAACATTGCCTCTTAAGGAGGACTTCAGACAGTTGCCTGGCCAAGTAACAGGCCAGGTCTTCCAGACTACATGAAGAAAAGGAGGCATACCTCAATGCAAATTGCTTATACAAGCAAAGCAAAGCAAAAAGTTCACAAGGAACTAAGCAACTAAAGCACCTGAAACAGTCAAGCAGATGTTAGTATGCAACTTCAAACAAGACAAGCAGAAACAGAAACCAACAGTCAATTGGAGGCACATGGATGTGCAAGGCACAAGGCTTATGGCATGTGAGCCAAGCCACCTACAAAACAAAGAGGTTAGGCAATGATACTTGGGTAAGCTCAATCAAAAGAATTGGTCTTAATGGCCATTTGATGGTCAACCTGAAATCACAAACTCAAAGGTGAGTAGCGGGACCACTAGGGCAAGCCTAGGGTCAAAGATGAATGATAAAGTCAAAACAGCAAGGGTTAAGCATCCAAAATCATGTTCACACAATTAGGAAACAAAACCAATTGGGCTCACATCCATATCAATCATTATCATCATTTCATGAACCATTTAGGTCAAAACATGGCACACAGAAGCTCATAGAAGTCAACAGAAAGACTTAACCCAAAAGCAATCTGAACATTTTCCAAAAATCACCAAATAAATCATGATCAAACCTAACACATAGCATGGTAAGCATGTCAAATTTCATCCCATTTGGACAAGTGGAAGGCAGTCAATGAAAATCAGAAAGTCAAAGTACATTTGAACATGCTCAAAGAAGTCAACCAAGCATGCATCAACTTAGAAAACTCATAAGTCGAGAATGGTGTATGATAAATGAATGGGACTAAAGCCATGGCAAAGATGAGGATGTCTAGTTATCACATGTCAAATTTCATGTCCATCCAATAAAGTATGAGAATTTCACAAATGAAATGGGAACATGTGTCACACAAGGTTAACATTTGACTAGGCAGGGAAGGAAAATCTCAAACAAATAGAAAATTGTTCAAATAAATCCAAGAAAATTCACAAGTAAACTAGACATACAATAGTAGGCTCATGCAAAAAATCAAGTCATTTGGAGGTAAGGAAGCATGGCAATGAAAATCATGAAGTTGGACATCAATGATGTGACACAAGTTGTCACACCCTAATTCAAAAAATCATATCTCACAAACCACAAATGATAAATCCACAAACTTTATACCAAAATCGCCATGAATGTGTCTAGTCTAAGCACAAAAAATTTTGGGAGCCGTTGGATGCAACGTGACAATTTCACAAAAGGAATGGCACAATGTATCATTTTGGCATACATGTCAAGAAAATAATTATCATTAAAAATCCAGCCAATGGAAAATTAATTAAAAATCATGATTAAATAAAGGACACATTCATGAATATGAGGAAAAATTTCAAGATTTTTGAATAAAATTGAATTGAAAATGAATTATGGAAGTTTGATGAATAATTGATGAAATATTGAACATGAAAGCATGGCATGAGGGTCAAACATAAGTCAACGGGTGGCATTGATGTAATTATGCAGTCACTTACTTAAGCTGTGCGTTTTGATGCATGGAAACGAAATGTTCTCATTGGCCAATGGCCAATGGAACAGTAGAACAACCAACCAACTTTCATGTTTCAGGATTTCAACATAAACCCTTAGGGTTTAGAACAACAGCACAGTTTTGGAACTTCATACAAGTTCAATCAACATCCAATCGAATTCAAACAACAAACACACAACAGCAAGGTATCATGTAATCAATACAAGTTCATCATCATCATGTACTCATCATAACTAACAGCAAATAAGGTTTTCAAGGAGTTTCAAAAACTGCAGCAATGGTTATATCAGCAATGGTATCATGTGTTCATCACCATCCAAACAAAACAGACAACAGCATGGTGGTAACCATGTTCTTCGTGACATGAATAACAAGACAGAATAAGCATGAATTTTTAGAAATGAGCCTTAGGGTTTTCAAAACAAGCAGCATGGCATATTCAAGCAATCAGCCTCATGAACCGAAACTAGACCAAGCATACAAACAGCACATTATTCAGCCACACACAAGCATAATCATGGGAAAAAATCTGGAAATGATAGGTTTTACACAGCAGCAGTATTCCATCATTCAGCTTCATCATCATGAAAAACGGCATCAACAAATAATCAAGGCCATGATACCTCATCCACTGACAGCAAAAACCAACATAATCAAGGGAATTTTGGGCATGGTGGGTTCATGTAACAGCAAGGCAATAACAGTAGCATGGCATTAATGTTTCACATGGATTTCCTGGACAAATGTTCAAAGAGTTTCAAATGCTGCAGCAAGGTTTTCATGTGGCATCAATGTATTCATCATCAATTTGCAGCATGGCTGATAGCATAACAGCATGGTAAAACAATGTTTTTTCATGACATAACAACCAAATAACATGAGCATGAAGATTTCTAGGCAAGGTTTCCTAAGCTGCAGCAGGCATTCATCATCATGTAAAATCATCAAGCAACATTTCAAATAGTATGGTAACAGTATGGCATCAATGTGCAAATGGCAACCAAACAACAGCACACCATTTCCCATGGATTTTATAAGCATATTCATGAGGTTCAAAACAGCAGCAAGTAATTAATTTCGATGAAATCCAACAACAGCATATGAACAGCAGGGGACAGCACAGTAGGTTCATTAACACACAATCAATTAATAAACCAGCACTTATGACCAAACATAACAAACATCAACATATGAATTTCAGGGCAATGGTCAGGAGGTTTCAAACAGCAGCACTCATGTTCATCCAACATTAAGCAATCAACATTCGAACTGAAACAAACACACGGCATGGCAATGATCACATAGCAAGCAGTCAAAAGCATTAACAATTAATCATGGCAAGGAAATTTCAAACAAAATCATGCAGACCAACATGGTACCACAAACATGATATTCGAGCAACATAGAGCAACATCAGCTAACAACAAAAACTGGGAAATGGCTCTAGAGTTTCAACAGCAAACATCATGTGTTCATCATTATAATAATCTTCAAACAAAGTCATACAATAACATGGCATTGGTGTTCAGGCCACAACGTTTAGCAACAACCAAACACACACATCACATGAATTTCTGGGCAGAGCTCATGCATTTAGGTCTTAGCAGCCATAGCATTCAGCATTCTCAAGCAAAACCAAAGCAATAAAAAATCCAAAATAACACGCAAGCAACATTTAACATGGTTCACATGGATTCTCTAGGCATGTTCATAAGGTTTAACAGCAACAAAATGCATTCATGTGCTTAAAAACAAAATGCACAGAAACAATAAATGAACATTGCAATGTGATCCTTAAGCATCATACATGCCTAATCCACTATTCATTTTCATCAAAGTACATGAACAAACAGGATTCGAGCAAAAAACAACATGAGCACTAAATTTCAAATCAGCATATCTTTTGATAGAATCAACCAATCTCAAAACTAAAGCTATCAGTGAATCCAGCATCCAAAGATCTTTCCAAAACATGCAACAATTTAACAAAACAAAGGGGTCGAAAATTACTTGACTTCTGCAGAAAAGCTGAGATGCAACAATGTTTTGGACGGTTCAGCTCAAACAGTCAAAGGTCCAAGCTCCAAGTGATGGATGATGAAGGAAGTCGAGCTCAAACTTGCTCCATTCGACCTTAAATCCCAACTGCTGCAGTGTTATGTTGGTTTTGTTGGTTTGTTATGACAGAAAAGAATGCTCAAGTCTGCTGTTGGATGCTTGACAGCACTTTTCCAAATGGCCAAGGTGAAGTGGATCTTTTGAGTGAGGGTTGTATGCAGTGTGGTTTGTTATGCTTGCTGACAGAAAATGGCAAAATGAGGGCAAGATTGAAAATGAGGGAGTGAGTGAGTGATGAGTGAAGTTGGATGTTTCTTGTGGGATGAGCTTGAATGAATGAGGTTAGGTCATGTTGGTTTGGTGATGCTATTATGTTGGCTGCAATGTTATGTGATGGTTGCAAGTGAGTTCAGAATGAGGAAAGGATAGTGAAAAACAAAGGCCAGGGTTTTTGTTCTTTGAAGTTTGGACTGGTTTGGTAATTGCATCAAAAGTGAAGCAGGAGAAATGTGAAGTTGATTTGAGGCTGCTGCTACTGGTTTATTTTGAAGGCAGGAAATGCATTTTGGATGGTATCAAAGCCAGGCTTAGCTCATTTTGTGAGTTTTGGAATGATTTCCTCATTGCAAAGAGAGGGGCTTTCCTTTTGGTCTACTGCTGCTCTTGTTGACAGAAAAAGGAAAACAAGTCCAGTTTGCTGTTCTGTTTTTTTTTTGTTTTTGTAAGGCAGTCTTTTTTTACCAAACATGCCAAAGCAAGGTGGACTTTTGGATGAGCAAAGTTGGTTGGTCTGTCATGTGTTGTTGCTGCTAGTTTGGGGCAGAAAAAAAAACAAGGTAAGGGCAAAGTCTATGTCATTTGGAAGTTTGGAGCCAAGCAAGATGAGTGAGTATTTGCTGGTCTGCTAATGACCTCCCATGACAGATGAAAAAATGGGACTAAGTCATTGCCTTCTGTTTTTTTGAAAATGCACTTGCCAAGGTTTTTTTCTTCTCCTTCTGCAGTATTGTGTGCTTGTGTGTTGCAGATTAGCAGGGCCAGGTTTTGTGAAATGGCCAGGGTTTGTGGTTGCTTCAATTGAATTTCAAGAGGACAGAAAAATGTACAATGCCTGCTGGACAGTACAAGGCCAGGTTAGGTTTTTAAGCATTTGCCAAGGTGTTCTTCTTTTTCTGCAGTATGGTGCTCATGACAGGAAAAAAGAGGAGAAGGAAAACCATGCTGCTACTGTTTGGTTTTTGACAGAAAAACATGGGCCAAAATCTGCAATGTAATGTGGTACAAGGCCAAGTTGCAAGAGGTATGGTTGTTCTTCTTGTGTGGACAGCAAATAGCAAGGTGAGGGCATTGTGCATCCCTAATTTTCTGCTGCCATAGTGCAAGGTAAAGTGTGGAGGGTGTGGTTATTTTGTACTTTTCTTCCAAGATCCAAGTGAGCAAACATGGCTATAGGTACTATTGGGGTATGGTTGCACAATGAGGCTCATCATGACAGAAAAAATGGTCAAGAATGCTGCATAATGATGCTGGTACAAAGCATGGTTGTGGAAAGCAAGGACAAGCATGGTGCAATGGTACTTTTCTTACAATTCAAGCAACCAAACAAGATTCACATGTTCTGCATAATTTGACCTTGCAAACACCTTCTAAATGACATTTATGAGCTGTCCCAATTGGCCAAATGCTGAAAAAATGTTTGAGTCAAAAAGTCAACTCTTGGTCAAACTTTGAATTTAAATGAAAAAGGTCCAAAAATGCCATTTTGATTGGTAAGGTTTTAGGTCATGAAATTTATTTTTTGGAAAGAGGATGAAAAATGTGGTTTATAGGAAAAAACCCCCACCAAATTTGGCCAAACGGTTTGGGAGATATGGCCCTTTGAAGTTCAAGATTTTCTGAAATCGATTCGATCATAACTTGCCAACCACACATGGGAATTGAGAGTTCTAGGACTTTTTGGAAATGGGAGAACAAGATCTTCAACTTTCATGTTGGGCAAAAATTCATTTGAGGCTTGTATCAAAATGTAAGTTTGAGGATCAAGACTTTCCATTTATGGCAGTTTTCAGTTACAGGCCCAGTTTCCATTTTGGGAAATTCATGATCTGGCTTCAAATTCTTCCATGATGGTGTTTGGCATGATGCATGATGACTATTTGGACATGAATGAACTCTCACAAACCAATTCCAATCATCCAATCACTGATTAAATGGACAGTTGACCAACAGTTGACTATTAGGGTTTTTGTCTGATTATGCGTTGACTGATGAATTCCAAACCCTAATTCCTTGAGAATTTGACTTCAAATGATGTCCCAAGTTGTTTGAACTCTTGATTATTGACCATGGTGCTTAAATTCCACAAGAATGACCACCAACCATTGCCTTGACTGACAGTTGACTTTCTTAGGGTTTTTGACTGTCTGTGTATGAACTGCTGACCTCTGAGCCCTTAACCCTTGACCAAAATACTTCAGATGGACCTCCAGGTCATGTGAACTTGTTGGCCAAACCTCAAGGCCTTGATTCAATGAGAAATCCCTTTGCTTGCTTGGTTGACTGATCAGGAGATTAGTTTGACCTAATTCTTGATTGCTTGCACTTGAGGCAACTGGGAACAATGCAAATGCTATGCAATGGATCATGATATGCTATGACCTAATATGAAAATGTATGTATAATGGTAGGTGCAAATTTGAGGTGCTACAGCTGCCCCTATTCAATCAGCTGGGAACCCGAATGGATGAGAGCAACGGCTGTCAGACTTTCAGGGTAAACAGGGATTGAATACCAAAGAACCGTAGAATTTGCACAGTACTGGATATGATACCAAAGAACCACGTCATTTACCGATGACGACTGCAATTGACAGCTTCAGAAAAGCAAAACCACTTACCGATGGTTGAAGAACTGGAACTTTGATATTTACCGATATCAACTTCAGCACGACCATTTACCGATGGCGTCTGGGAAAACAAACTTCTGAGAAACAAAACCATTTACCGATGGTTAGAATTGGGATCTTCGATATTTACCGATATCAACTTCAGCACGACCATTTACCGATGGCTGCTGGGAAACAGATTTTGATGTAGAAAGGAAGCGAGACCATTTACCGATGGTGGCTTCAAAGAATTTTGACATTTACCGATGTCAAACTTAGCAAGACCATTTACCGATGGCTGCTGCAACTGGGAATTCGATATTTACCGATATCGGAGAAAACAGGGCCATTTACCGATGGCGTCTCCACTTGGGGAATCAGACAAGACGTTTACCGACGACTTCTGGGGATTTTGATTTTATTGACCAGACATTTACCGATGACTGGGATGAGACTCGATGTTTACCGACATCGAAAGATGATGTTTACCGACATCAAAAGAAATGACCAGACATTTACCGATGACTGGGATTGAGAAATTTATTGGGGAGATACAAATATTTGCAACAGGAAACCGGGTAGGACATTTACAGATGACTCTACTGGGGATTTCTAGCTGGGGATTGTCAGACATTTATCGATGACTGCAGAAAAAGACTCGATGTTTACCGACATCGAAAGATGATGTTTACCGACATCAAAAATGACCAGACATTTACCGATGACTGGAGAAAATACTCGACGTTTACAGACACCGAAAGATGATGTTTACCGACATCCAAAAAATGACCAGGCATTTACCGATGACTGGAGAAAATACTCGACGTTTACAGACACCGAAAGATGATGTTTACCGACATCCAAAAAATGACCAGGCATTTACCGATGACTGGAGAGAAAACTCGATGTTTACAGACACCGAAACAATGGCGTTTACCGACATCCAAAAAATGACCAGGCATTTACCGATGACTGGAGAGAAAACTCGATGTTTACAGACACCGAAACAATGGCGTTTACCGACACCCAAAAAATGAATAAGCACACGCGGGTGCTGGCATGACACTTACTGGTATCACAAAAACGACATCTGAGATATGTCAAGGCAAGGTTGACCACTTGCAGGGGGTCTCACTGGGGAGAAACAAACTTTCTGTCACCAACGGGTGAGGAAATAAACCTCTGTCACCATCGGGTGAGGAATTAAACCTCTGTGGGGAATAAACAATTCTGAATGCTGTCAAGAGCAACTGTAGCAGACTTGCTGTGCTGATGTTGAATGAAATGATCCGCCTCTGCCGGGGATACGGTCTGATGAAGTTAACACATGAATGCACATGTTTGAATTTTTCTATGGCGTAATGCTCCATTTAGGAATGGGAATGCTACGCGATTTTTGAGGATGCAATGATCACTACATGCAAAATGCGAATGAACCCTGGCTAGGGAGCCGAAATGATCAGATACTCTGACTCTGTGGGGAGACTCCTCTTGGGGAAATACTCTGCGGGGAACTCTGCTTGAGGAATGGTAAAGTGACTTCACACCCATGTTTGAAGAACAGTACTGCTGCTGGGGGAAGGTAAACTCCGCTGGGGATATCCTTCAGTCCACAGGTAGGGTAAATGTTGGAGATAAATTTCAGTGAGCCTGCCCCACTCGGGGAGGAAATCGGCAAATACAGGCCTGCTGGGGATAGGCAATCCTTAGATCTGTTGGGGAATAGAAAGCACTATCCACAGACGTCTTCGCAGGGGAACACAGCTCTGATAGCTTCCAAACTTGCTTGGGGAAAATATCTGCTGAGGAAACGTCCTCACAGATGCTGATCTGAAAAACAACACAACAAAATGCCCCCAGGGGATGTATGGACAAGATACGCTCAAGTGTCCTCAACATTCAAAATGATTTTCAAATGTTTTGTCTTTCTGCACATTGTTGTGTAGCCTTCATGTTTTTATATGCAATGCTTATCAAAAATTCGGACATTTTGCAAACAAAACAGTAAAAATAAAAACAGAAAAGCTATTTATCTGAATAACGACTTTTATTGATTGAAAATGTGCCTGAAGAGGCAAATACATAGGGAAGCAATTCCTAGAAAGAGGTAATTGCGCATAAAAGGAAAAAATCTATCCTGATGGCAATGCGAATACGGCATCCACTATTTCCCAATTCTGTTATAACTCACAGATCATCAGTTTTCCTCCCAACTCCTTGCTTTCTGAGAAGAATGACTGGACGGATCACATCTTTCGAGATGGCAGACGACAAAGCTCGATGAGGTACAGATCAACTCAGACTGTAGTCTTCGCTTTAATCCCTCTTTTGCCTGGATCGCCCTTTCGGGTTTTCAATCCACCGGGATACCCATTTTTGCCTAAGCCGCCCTTGCGGGTTTTCGACTTACCGGGTGTACAAATTCTTTTCGTTTTTATCCCTAATTTTTGCCCGAACCTTTTCTTTCTGTTTTTGGTTCGCCGGGATACCCTTTTTTGCCTGGACTCTTTTATTCTTTTTGTCCAGCGGGTCAATTTATGCGAAGTATTTTTTGACTACATCTGAGTTAACAGGGGACGAAAAATCTTCACCATCCATAGTTGTAAGCATCAAGGCCCCACCGGAAAAGACCTTCTTCACAACATACGGACCTTCATAATTAGGAGTCCACTTGCCCCTGTTATCTGTACCGGGAGGGAGGATCCTCTTCAAAACTAAATCACCGACCTGATAGCTTCGAGGACGCACTTTCTGATCAAAGGCTCGCTTCATCCTTCTCTGATACAACTGTCCATGACATACAGCTGCTAGTCGTCTCTCCTCGATAAGGCTCAACTCGTTAAACCTTGTTCGAATCCACTCGGCTTCGTCCAGCTTGACATCCAATAAAACTCTCAGAGAAGGAATCTCCACTTCAACAGGTAGGACAGCTTCCATACCATACACAAGGGAGTAAGGGGTTGCCCCGGTCGACGTACGTACTGAGGTACGGTACCCATGCAAAGCGAAAGGCAGCATCTCATGCCAATCCTTGTACGTAACGACCATCTTCTGCACAATCTTCTTGATATTCTTGTTTGCCGCTTCTACAGCACCATTCATCTTCGGTCTGTAAGGAGAAGAATTGTGATGTTCAATCTTGAAATCTTTACAAAGCTCTTTCATCATCTTGTTGTTGAGATTCGAACCATTGTCAGTGATGATTCTCTCCGGAACTCCATAACGACAGATGATTTCTTTCTTGATGAACCGGGTAACCACTTGTTTGGTAACGTTAGCATAGGAAGCTGCTTCCACCCACTTGGTGAAATAATCAATCGCAACCAAGATGAAGCGATGTCCATTCGAAGCAGTAGGCTCAATCTTCCCAATCATATCAATGCCCCACATGGCAAACGGCCAAGGCGAATTCATGATATTCAGAGGGCTTGGTGGTACGTGCACCTTATCAGCATAGATTTGACACTTATGGCACTTCCGAGCATACTTGAAACAATCGGATTCCATAGTCATCCAGTAATAACTCCTCAGCAATTTCTTTCTTAGACATTGCATGTCCACCGGCATGAGTACCAAAGGAACCCTCATGAACTTCTTGCAATAACATGTCTGCTTCGTGTCTATCCACGCATCTGAGCAAGACCATGTCAAAGTTCCTTTTGTATAGCACATCATCCTGATTCAAATAGAAGCTTCCAGCTAGCCTCCTCAGGGTTTTTTGTCATTCTTCGACGCACCTTCAGGATACTCTTGAGTCTTGAGGAAATTCTTGATGTCATAATACCACGGCTTCTCATCAGTCACAACAGACTCGGCTGCGAACACATACGCAGGCCTCTCAAGTCGATTCACCGCAACATGTGGCACATGATTCCACCAATGAACTTTGATCATAGACGACAAAGTAGCCAAGGCATCAGCCATTTGATTCTCATCCCGGGGGACATGATACAACTTCACCTTCTTGAAGAACGTCAGTATTCTTCTGGTGTAATCTCTATACGGAATCAAATGCGGCTGATTCGTATTCCAATCTCCGTTGACTTGATTGATCACTAGAGCTGAATCTCCAAAAATGTCGAGGGTCTTGATCCTTAGATCAATGGCTTCTTCTATCCCCATGATACAAGCCTCATACTCGGCTTCGTTGTTGGTGACGTCAAACGTCAGGTCTGGCAGAAAAAGGTATATGAGCACCTTTAGGATTGATCAATACTGCCCCAACACCATTACCGTTCATATTCACAGCCCCATCAAACATCAGTGTCCATTTGTCATCCGGGTCCGGTCCTTCCTCGACAAGAGGCTCTTCGCAATCTTTCATCTTCAGATACATGATGTCTTCATCAGGGAATTCAAACATCATAGGCTGATAATCTTCAACCGGTTGTTCGGCAAGATAGTCTGACAGAATACTACCTTTGATGGCTTTTTGTGACGTGTACTGAATGTCATACTCTGTTAAGATCATCTGCCAACGGGCAACACGTCCGGTGAGAGCTGGTTTCTCAAAGATGTACTTTACTGGATCCATCTTAGAAATCAACAAGTAGTATGGTTCAACATATACTGTCTCAGTCGGCGAGCAGCCCAGGCCAAAGCACAGCAAGTTTTCTCGAGCAGTGAATATCTTGTTTCACAGTCGGTAAACTTTTTGCTAAGGTAGTATATGGCATGCTCTTTTCGACCAGACTCGTCATGCTGTCCCAATACACACCCCATCGAGTTCTCAGTCACTGACAGGTACATTATCAGAGGTCTCCCTGGAACTGGAGGTATAAGGATTGGAGGTTTCTGTAAATACTCTTTAATCTTGTCAAAAGCTTTCTGACAGTCATCATTCCACTTGATCGCTTGATTCTTTCTGAGCAGTTTGAAAATTGGTTCACATGTAGCAGTTAGATGAGATATGAACCTTGCAATGTAGTTCAATCTCCCTAAAAACCCACGGACTTGCTTCTCCGTTTTCGGTTCAGGCATCTCTTGAATAGCTTTGACTTTCGCTGGATCAACCTCAATCCCTTTCTCACTGACAATGAAGCCTAAGAGCTTCCCGGATCTCACCCCAACGTGCACTTGTTCGGATTCAACCTCAGCTTGAACTTCCTCAACCGGTCAAACAGCTTCTGCAAATTAACCAGGTGCTCCTCTTCTTCTGTCTGCGACTTCGCAATCATATCATCTACGTACACTTCAATTTCTTTGTGCATCATGTCATGAAAGAGAGTCGTCATTGCCCTCTGATAGGTAGCACCAGCATTCTTCAGCCCAAATGGCATCACCTTATAGCAGAACGTGCCCCAAGGTGTAATGAATGTCGTCTTTTCCATGTCCTCTGGCGCCATCTTGATCTGATTATATCCGGAGAAACCATCCATGAAAGAGAATACCGAGGATTGAGCCGTATTATCAACCAATACATCAATGTGAGGTAATGGGAAATCATCTTTCGGACTCGCTCTGTTCAAATCCCGGTAATCGACACACATTCTGACTTTACCATCCTTCTTCGGCACAGGAACGATGTTGGCCACCCACGGTGGATAACTAGTAACAGCCAGAAAACCTGCATCCCACTGCTTCTGAACCTCTTCCTTGATCTTAGTTGCCATGTCAGGACTCGTTCTACGAAGCTTCTGCTTGACCGAAGGACATCCTTCTCTAAGAGGTAATCGGTGCATCACAATGTCTGTATCTAACCCAGGCATATCTTGATACGACCAGGCGAACACTTCCACATATTCTCTCAGCATCTCAATCAGCCTCCTCTTGACAGAGTCTTCTAAAACAGCCCCAATCTTGATTTCTCTTTTGTCGTCCTCAGTACCCAGATTAATAGTTTCCAACTCCTCCTGATGAGGTTGGATGACCCTTTCCTCCTGCTTCAGTAATCTGGCCAATTCTGCAGGGAGTTCACAGTCTTCCTCACTCTCCTCTTCAGCTTGGTAGATGGGATTATCGAAATCATACTGAGCCATAACAGAACCGTTCATAGTGAATGCCATAAGATCGCTTCTGCATGTTTAATGCTTTGTTTTAGAAAAAGAGTTCAAAAAGTCACAAAAAAACAAAAAACATTGCCATTTTTATTGTTTTGAAAAAAAAGTGAAAACAGAAAACAGAAAGACAGGGATCACAAAATTTGTTCAAAAAATGTCCTTCATTAATGATAATCATTAAAACATGATGAGGCCCTACAAAAATGAATCACTACGCCTTGGGCAGAACGTAGGATTTTCATGCAAAATGACAAAACAACAGAAAATTACTCTGTCAGAAGAGTAACTTGAACCACTTCTTCAGCCGTCCAGTTGTTGATAGACCCCCCTGGTGCACACGGGCGAACCCAGTTGTCCAAATCGCAATCACCGTCACAGTCTTCACTACTGGTTGCGGAGACATCGCCATGATTCATCAGCCCAGCGCTGGTAAAGGTACTCGGACCCGCTTGACCATTCTGCTCTGCTTGGAGAGGCTCATAACCAACGCCAAATTTGTCTTCTTTAACAGGCAAATCCACCATCTTGCCCCAGCCTTCAGCTTTTCCAGAATCAACAACCTCCTTAGCCTGCTTGTAAGAAGTAATTGAAGCACCTGGCTTCCTCTGCTCAGCGTACGCCACTTTCTCAAGAGCCACAGTCTCAAACGCCTGGCATAAGGTTTCGTGGATCTCGCCATCCACCTCAACATATTTGAACGAGGATAGATGACTCACCAGAATCTCTTCTTCACCGCACACAGTCACAATCTGACCGTTCCAGACATACTTGAGCTTTTGATGGAGAGTCGACGAGACTGCCCCTGCTGCATGAATCCATGACGCCCCAACAAACAACTATAGGCGGGCTGGATGTCCATAACATAGAAGATGATATCGAATACCTCAGGACCTATCTTCACAGGCAAGGTAACTTCCCCACACACAGAACGTTTGGAGCCGTCGAAAGCACGAACGATCAGGTCACTGGGATTAAGCACAAACCCTTCCGCATCAATCTTCCTCAGAATCTGCTTAGGCAACACATTCAGCGACGACCCGGTGTCTACCAATACGTGAGACAACACTGCCCCTTTGCACTCCATGGTGATGTGCAAGGCTTTGTTATGGTTTCGCCCTTCAGGTGGTAAGTCCAAGTTGGTGAAACCCACACCATGTCTGGTGCTCACATTGGCCATCACACCCTCCAGTTGATTGACAGAAATCTCTTGAGGCACGTAAGCCAGATTCAACATCTTCAGCAAGGCATTACGGTGTGCTTCAGAGCACATCAACAGTGAAAGTATAGAAATCTTGGACGGAGTTTGATTCAACTGATCTACAATCTTGTAGTCACTCTTCTTGATTATCTTCATAAACTCCTCCACGTCTTTCTCAAATGACCCCTCGGGCGCTTCTTTCTGAACAGGCTCTTCCTCAACCACAGCTTGCTTACCCTTTGCTCTGGCGAGAGCCTCAGCATTATTGTCCCTCAAAGGTTGCGGTGCGAACAGACGACCGCTTCTGGTAAAACCTCCTGGACCCCCTACATTATCCACAGCCGGACCAACAGTTGCAGGGACTCTATTCGGTAAACCAATTGTCACTGGAGTTTGATTCACTGGTCTTGTCTGACTTTCAGCCCTTCTGTAACTGCGGTGAGCATTATCATACTTCCACGGCACAGCTCTACTATTCTCAACAGTCCTTCTTTCAGACGCAACGGTAGTAGTTGGAACACTGATGGTTACAGGCACGGGAATGGTAACTGGGGTACCATTTGCTGCAGGTGCACTGACGACCCTTCGTCCACGTTCTTCAGACGGTTTAAAGTAAATGGTGATAGTTGACGCTGTTCCACGATCTTTTACAGTCCTACTGAATTGCAAACAACCCTCATCCATCAGACCCTGGATACCGGCCTTTAACTGATCGCAACCATTCTCAGATTCTGCACAGCCCAAACAATTCTCATCACAGCCCGGGTAGACACCCCCATTCAGCAGACGACCCTTCACAACTAGCAGAGAAGTCTGAACATCATCAACATTAACAACCAGATCTTCAGCTTCTTTCCCTTCAATATTGTTCACTCTATGCCCACCATGCTGAGGCATAGGGTTGTTTACGACGTTAGGCACTGGAGCGAAGTTGATTGCCTTGGCATCGATCAAATCTTGAACCTTGTGCTGGAGAGCTCGACACTTCTCGGTATGGTGGCCTGGTGCCCCAGAATGAAAGTCACAACGGGCGTTGGCGTCGTATCCAGGAGGTAGCACTGTAGGCGGAGCCATTGTACGCAACTCAATCATCCCCAATTTGAGTAGTTCGGGCAGCAGTTCGGCGTACGACATAGGCAGAGGATCAAATCTTCTATCAGCCTGCAATTTCTGCCTAGGCTGGAAAGGACGCTGCTGTTGTTGTTGTTGTTGTTGCGGTTGTTGAACTCTTTGTTGTTGTTGTTGACGAGGTTGAGGTGCCGGAATAGTCACTGCCGCTACTGGACGATATTGATCTCTGTTAGCATTTGTTCTGTACACACTCCCTCTGTGCTGTACAGCATTGGTCTCTCCTTCTCTACGGCGAGGTGCCCCAGAGAAGGGTTTCTTTAATGAAGACGAGGAACCAGCATCATGGATCCTACCAGCTTTGATTAGACTCTCAGTCCTTTCTCCACAAATGACAACATCAGAAAAACTACCGAACGGGCAACTCCCCATCCGGTCCATAAACACACCTTGAAGAGTACCAATAAACATATCTGTCAACTCCCTCTCCAGCATAGGGGGTTGAACTCTAGCAGCCAGTTCACGCCACCTCTGAGCGTACTCCTTGAAGTTTTCATTGGATTTCTGACAAAGACTCTGCAGCTGAGTCCGGCTCGGTGCCATGTCCATGTTGTGTTTGTATTGCCTCAAGAAGGCCTCACCCAGATCTCTCCAGCAGCGGACAGAATCTCTCTTCAATTCCATGTACCAGTCCAAAGAAGCCCCAGATAGACTATCTTGGAAAAAATACATCCACATCTTTTCATCATCGGTATACGCAGAGATCTTTCGATAATAAGCCTGCACATGGGTGCGAGGGCAAGAAGTACCGTTGTATTTGTCGAAGGACGGTGCTTTGAACTTGTGAGGGATTCTCAAACCTTCAACCAACCCCATATTGGTAACATCAAAACCGAGAGAATTCTGACTTTCCATAGCACGGATCTTCTCAGCAAGAGCTTCAACTTTGCGGTCTCTCTCATTAACCCTTCCCAGAACGTCTTCGTCTTCACTGAGCAGAGAGAACATATCCTCTTGTCTGTCAACAATCGGAACAGGATTACGGGCCGGAGCACGGACTACTCTGGCATTAGCGGCATCTGGAACAATAGGTTGACCGTTGATTCGAATACCCCCCAACTCATCACCTACAGCATAGTTGTTGACGGGTACAGCAGCAGCGACATTGTTATCATTGACCGGGCCTCCCTCTGGCGGAGCATGGTTGATCGGTGGATTTGCAGCCTCTTGTCTCTGAACCATAGCTCGAAGTTCTTCTTGACCTTGCGCAACCCCTTGCATCATATTCATAAACTGGGCCATGCTAGCCTTCATCTCAGCCAACTCAGCTTGAAATTGATCCATACTTCTCTGTTGATTCAGTCTTGTTGAGTAGCGGTGCGGACGTTGATCAGCTATCCTGCCTGAACAGGAACCAAGAGTGAGAAGTCACGATCAAGAACACCTGTTATGCAAAATGATATGAGTATGATGCTAATGATGCGTATGATGCACATGATATGCTCATTTCTCAGGCATTCAAAGAGCCTGACCCATCCTGAAAAGATGGCAACCTGCAGTAACAAGAGAACAAATAGATACAAGGGAATGCTGACATCCTTATACATACATAAGGGTAAAAGGCATACAACCAATGTCAACAGAATATCTGAATAAACAACGTACAAAGAAAGAGAATCCCATCCAACAAGCCTGGAGGTGATTCTTAACAAAAGATCCAAGAGATGGCTTACACGCAAATGAATCCCATCCAACAAGCCTGGAGGTGATTCTCAACAAAATACAAACAAGGGTACAAACTAAGACAGACGGTCTTCTGGAATGAGGGTCTTCAAGTAATGACACTGGTCTATCAACAGCGAACATTCTGAGCAATCTGGTAAAGGAGTGATCTTCTCTTTCAACTGTCTTCTCAGCTCCAAGACTTCTCCTTCAAGATAATCCTCTGACTTCTGTCTCAACTCCATCTCTTTCTTCTTCAACTGGATGTCTTTATCTCTGAGTTGCTTCTCCAAGTCTCTGATCTTCTTCTGATAACTGGCTTCTGCTCTCTGCAGCCTCAGACATTCCCTATGCTCCGCATCTAACATAGACTCCATCTCCTCATATGACCTCTTCTTACCTCTTGCTCTGCTAGCATCCTCTCCTTGCACCTCCCTGAGTTGATGGGCCAAGCGCAGCTTATCAGCCTGAGCTTTGTACAACTCCATCTGAGTGTCTTGCTCCTTCTCCCTCAAACGGCGACTTTCCATCAAGGCTTGCTTATAGTGCTCAGCAGGCACACTATCAGCAAGAATCAAGGGTGGTTGCTCTTGCAACGGCTCCATCCTATCATAGGGTAACAACAAAGTTTCCACTCTCTTCTTGACCCAATCAGTGTAATCGGGCATAGCAACGGCAAACTTCTTCCCCAAGACGGATCCATCCTTCACTCCCACATCTCTCCAGGCTCTCCCTATCTGCTCCAACCTAACAGGGTCATCCTTCTTCTCAAAGTACACACTCTCGGCTATCTCAGCTTCACGTGGTCTTCTACTCATAACAAAACCTAACTGGCGAAGAGAAAGAACTGGTTATATTTACAACCCTTCGTCCCCACGAGTGGCACATTCCGGAATTCTCCACAGCTCATAATAACATTCTTCACATTCATCCGGTAAGATTGCCATCTGATGTCATAAGATGTGAGCGACATGATCCTCTGAGTCCACTTCAGAGTGCTCTGGGTATCCACAAACGGTCCACTGGCTGGCAGAAGAGACATGAACCATTTGAATAGGAGAGGTAGACAGCACCTGATGGCTCCACCCCTACCATGCCTGCTGTGAATGGCATAGTAAGTATCTGCTAGAAGGGTAGGGATTGGATTCCCTCTGATGAAAATGCTGATAGCAGTGAAGTCAATGAAATTTGGCATACTGGGAAATAGGACGATCCCATAGATTATGGCAGCTAGCTGAGCGTGAAACACTTCCCAATTCCCCTTATCTGCTTCAACTCTGGCAATTCTCAACAGAAACTTCAACGGTAGACCTACAACCTCCCCACAGGGCTTCCAATTCTCACCAACTTCCTCAACACTCAACCGGAGAGCTCTGGCAATCAATCTGAAATCGACCTCCTTTGGGACGTTCAAGAAAGGAGTCTGATGCTGAATAGGGATACTCAACAGGATAGAATACTCCTCGAGAGTAGGTGCTAACTGGTAATCTTGGAAGGTGAAGCATCTGAGCTCTGGGTCATAAAACTGTAGTAGTGTCTGCAGAGGCACTGGATCTACTACCGTCTTCAATACTGTCAAGATATCTCCATACCGCCCGACAAAACTCTTCAGTCGATCGTCTGTCACGAGGCTACCCAACTCAGCTAGCGGAGTCAACGGCTCACGGTGGAAACTGTAGGAACAGGTCTTCCGCTTCGGCTCGGGGACCGTTGCCATCTCTATCAGTAGACAAGCTCGGGAATGTACCTGAGAAATGATATGCATGCAGGGATTAGTTTTTTTTTTTTTTTTTTTTTTGATGATTTTTTTTTTGATTTTTTTTCAATGCGTTTCTTTTGAAAAATAAATATGCTATGATGCACATGATGCAGACTGGACTGGCTGGTTGTGCAAACTCTGATACTAGGTCGAAGCTTCAGTCAAAATCAGAACATAAATCCAACTTAAGGTTAACTGAACACTGTCTGAACACAAAGTCACCATCAGAACCAAGTCACCAACAGAACCGAGTCACCAACGGTACCTGTAATAATGATCATTCCCTCCCCACTCACGGGTGTAGTCTAGGCCAGGGTAAAGCTTGAGAGAAACGCAGCATAAATAACCTTTCGCAGAATACTGTCATATACACACCCGAAGTATGTAACGACAGCGTCCCACCAGGGTCTGAACTGCTCGTGATATCAATGTTCCGCTAAGTGGCGCCATACCACCCGCTTCCCATGAATCACTCTATTCCTAGATATCCTAGATTGCACTCATGGTCTGGGTATTGGACCTTTTACCTCAACTGACTCTTCCCCCCCACACAGAGAGAAACAAACAACCAGCCAGGTGAACAGATGAATATGAGTGCAAACATAATTACAAACATAAATGCAAACAATAGATAATGAATGCAAACAGTAAATAATGAATGCAATAAATAAACACAGCACAAAGCGACCAAAAACCTAACCTAGAGAGCGCTAGGAGAGACTCGCTTAGGGAAGATGGACCAGCATAGGTCAACTTCTCTGATTATCCCCAGCAGAGTCGCCAGCTGTCGCATCGCGCGAAAAACCGGCGGGAAAGAAAGAAACAACAGAGCCGCCACCGTGCGTTATTTATCCCAAAAGAGGGAAAGGAAACGCTCAGAGTAAACCTGGAAAGAACATGGTCTCGCGACCAAAGAGAATGGGTTCGGGAGTCGGTTATGCGAAGGGAAGGTATTAGCACCCCTACGCATCCGTAGTACTCTACGGGATCCACGCACACTAGAAAGGAAAATTGGTTGCTAAACACTGCTCAAATACTCACACACACTGGCTGAAAGAAACGCAAGAGACTGACTGAAACTGACTCGGCAGGACATCGTATCCTGGGCCTACTTAGTCTATTAGGCATAGACATCAGAGTCGAAGTAGTTCGGACTGGGGAAACAACACATGCTCGCTAGGATGTCGCATCCTATGCATACGTATCTTCTCGGACGAGAGAAGAATCAGAGCATTCGTAGCTCGGCTGACACGCACATAAACAAACACAGGCAAAGGCAAACGTGGAGCCTGAATGCCAATCACTGGACTTACATCAGCATCCGAACCAAAACACACTCAAAAGGCAAACATGGAGCCTGAATGCCAATTGCTGGACTTACATCAGCATCCGAACCAAACACACGCACACTGGAACCTAACTGCCACTCGATGGACTTACATCAGCTTCCAAGCACACAACAACACGACAAGTTAATAGGGAGTCGGGGACTCGAGCCTATAACCGTCAAACACACACACAAAAGAAAAGAAAGGGCGAACAAACAAACTAAAGGGAGACTAGAGCTCGAGCCTAATAGTTGCCACGCAAACAAAAGAGACGCTGAGACGTCAGAAGGAACACAAAGGTTGAAAGGACAAACTAATAGGGAGACCAGAGCTCGAGCCTAATAGTTGCCAAACACACACAAAAAAAGAAAAAGGCGCCCGGAGAGATCAGCTCAATCTCCTGCCTACATACTTCATCTGGTATGAAGATCAGGGCGATGTAGTTCCCCTTCGCAGGGATAAGGATCTAGCCTAACCAGATAACAGAGGGAGACACAACTAGGGAGACTACGACTCGAGCCTAGATGTTATCATGCAAATCAACCCTAAGTTATGGTTTCTAGCTAAATGGCACAAGGGCCAACCTATCCTAAGTATGGCTCACACAGGAAGCAAGCCACACACACACTTAACTTGCACAGGAAGCAAGCCAAGCAAAACCTAACTTGCACAGGAAGCAAGTCTAAACTAATCCTAACTTGCACAGGAAGCAAGTCAAACTATCCTAACTTGCACAGGAAGCAAGTCAAACTATCCTAACTTGCACAGGAAGCAAGTCAAACACCCTACAAGCACAGATAGCACACGCTATACACAAACAAGTGGCTCAAACAAGGGTTAGGTTTTAGTCAAGGGGTCATATCAACCTCAACAAACAAACCTCTGGAACTGGGTGAATGTTGCTCTTAACCTTGCCATTGAGGGGCTAAGGTGAAGCAGATGAAAGGTGAAGTGAGGATGAGACCTCACAGCTCCTATCCCTGGCCTGGGAGAGCTCAAGACAAGAATGTGTGGGTTCAGAAAGTGGGAACCCTTCTACACATTTAAAACTGACTCAACTGTACAGTTTGTACAAGATCTTGGGTTTGTATCTGCAATGCATCAACACAGTGGTGTGAGCAAAGCAGATGACACACTGAATAGTGGGGGATAGATTGCATATCCCTACCTTCCACCAATTGCCTCTTCACTTAGGAGGACTTTGACTCTATGCAAGGACAAAAGTAAACAATCACAAACATTGCCTCTTAAGGAGGACTTCAGACAGTTGCCTGGCCAAGTAACAGGCCAGGTCTTCCAGACTACATGAAGAAAAGGAGGCATACCTCAATGCAAATTGCTTATACAAGCAAAGCAAAGCAAAAAGTTCACAAGGAACTAAGCAACTAAAGCACCTGAAACAGTCAAGCAGATGTTAGTATGCAACTTCAAACAAGACAAGCAGAAACAGAAACCAACAGTCAATTGGAGGCACATGGATGTGCAAGGCACAAGGCTTATGGCATGTGAGCCAAGCCACCTACAAAACAAAGAGGTTAGGCAATGATACTTGGGTAAGCTCAATCAAAAGAATTGGTCTTAATGGCCATTTGATGGTCAACCTGAAATCACAAACTCAAAGGTGAGTAGCGGGACCACTAGGGCAAGCCTAGGGTCAAAGATGAATGATAAAGTCAAAACAGCAAGGGTTAAGCATCCAAAATCATGTTCACACAATTAGGAAACAAACCAATTGGGCTCACATCCATATCAATCATTATCATCATTTCATGAACCATTTAGGTCAAAACATGGCACACAGAAGCTCATAGAAGTCAACAGAAAGACTTAACCCAAAAGCAATCTGAACATTTTCCAAAAATCACCAAATAAATCATGATCAAACCTAACACATAGCATGGTAAGCATGTCAAATTTCATCCCATTTGGACAAGTGGAAGGCAGTCAATGAAAATCAGAAAGTCAAAGTACATTTGAACATGCTCAAAGAAGTCAACCAAGCATGCATCAACTTAGAAAACTCATAAGTCGAGAATGGTGTATGATAAATGAATGGGACTAAAGCCATGGCAAAGATGAGGATGTCTAGTTATCACATGTCAAATTTCATGTCCATCCAATAAAGTATGAGAATTTCACAAATGAAATGGGAACATGTGTCACACAAGGTTAACATTTGACTAGGCAGGGAAGGAAAATCTCAAACAAATAGAAAATTGTTCAAATAAATCCAAGAAAATTCACAAGTAAACTAGACATACAATAGTAGGCTCATGCAAAAAATCAAGTCATTTGGAGGTAAGGAAGCATGGCAATGAAAATCATGAAGTTGGACATCAATGATGTGACACAAGTTGTCACACCCTAATTCAAAAAATCATATCTCACAAACCACAAATGATAAATCCACAAACTTTATACCAAAATCGCCATGAATGTGTCTAGTCTAAGCACAAAAAATTTTGGGAGCCGTTGGATGCAACGTGACAATTTCACAAAAGGAATGGCACAATGTATCATTTTGGCATACATGTCAAGAAAATAATTATCATTAAAAATCCAGCCAATGGAAAATTAATTAAAAATCATGATTAAATAAAGGACACATTCATGAATATGAGGAAAAAATTTCAAGATTTTTGAATAAAAATTGAATTGAAAATGAATTATGGAAGTTTGATGAATAATTGATGAAATATTGAACATGAAAGCATGGCATGAGGGTCAAACATAAGTCAACGGGTGGCATTGATGTAATTATGCAGTCACTTACTTAAGCTGTGCGTTTTGATGCATGGAAACGAAATGTTCTCATTGGCCAATGGCCAATGGAACAGTAGAACAACCAACCAACTTTCATGTTTCAGGATTTCAACATAAACCCTTAGGGTTTAGAACAACAGCACAGTTTTGGAACTTCATACAAGTTCAATCAACATCCAATCGAATTCAAACAACAAACACACAACAGCAAGGTATCATGTAATCAATACAAGTTCATCATCATCATGTACTCATCATAACTAACAGCAAATAAGGTTTTCAAGGAGTTTCAAAAACTGCAGCAATGGTTATATCAGCAATGGTATCATGTGTTCATCACCATCCAAACAAAACAGACAACAGCATGGTGGTAACCATGTTCTTCGTGACATGAATAACAAGACAGAATAAGCATGAATTTTTAGAAATGAGCCTTAGGGTTTTCAAAACAAGCAGCATGGCATATTCAAGCAATCAGCCTCATGAACCGAAACTAGACCAAGCATACAAACAGCACATTATTCAGCCACACACAAGCATAATCATGGGAAAAAATCTGGAAATGATAGGTTTTACACAGCAGCAGTATTCCATCATTCAGCTTCATCATCATGAAAAACGGCATCAACAAATAATCAAGGCCATGATACCTCATCCACTGACAGCAAAAACCAACATAATCAAGGGAATTTTGGGCATGGTGGGTTCATGTAACAGCAAGGCAATAACAGTAGCATGGCATTAATGTTTCACATGGATTTCCTGGACAAATGTTCAAAGAGTTTCAAATGCTGCAGCAAGGTTTTCATGTGGCATCAATGTATTCATCATCAATTTGCAGCATGGCTGATAGCATAACAGCATGGTAAAACAATGTTTTTTCATGACATAACAACCAAATAACATGAGCATGAAGATTTCTAGGCAAGGTTTCCTAAGCTGCAGCAGGCATTCATCATCATGTAAAATCATCAAGCAACATTTCAAATAGTATGGTAACAGTATGGCATCAATGTGCAAATGGCAACCAAACAACAGCACACCATTTCCCATGGATTTTATAAGCATATTCATGAGGTTCAAAACAGCAGCAAGTAATTAATTTCGATGAAATCCAACAACAGCATATGAACAGCAGGGGACAGCACAGTAGGTTCATTAACACACAATCAATTAATAAACCAGCACTTATGACCAAACATAACAAACATCAACATATGAATTTCAGGGCAATGGTCAGGAGGTTTCAAACAGCAGCACTCATGTTCATCCAACATTAAGCAATCAACATTCGAACTGAAACAAACACACGGCATGGCAATGATCACATAGCAAGCAGTCAAAAGCATTAACAATTAATCATGGCAAGGAAATTTCAAACAAAATCATGCAGACCAACATGGTACCACAAACATGATATTCGAGCAACATAGAGCAACATCAGCTAACAACAAAAACTGGGAAATGGCTCTAGAGTTTCAACAGCAAACATCATGTGTTCATCATTATAACAATCTTCAAACAAAGTCATACAATAACATGGCATTGGTGTTCAGGCCACAACGTTTAGCAACAACCAAACACACACATCACATGAATTTCTGGGCAGAGCTCATGCATTTAGGTCTTAGCAGCCATAGCATTCAGCATTCTCAAGCAAAACCAAAGCAATAAAAAATCCAAAATAACACGCAAGCAACATTTAACATGGTTCACATGGATTCTCTAGGCATGTTCATAAGGTTTAACAGCAACAAAATGCATTCATGTGCTTAAAAACAAAATGCACAGAAACAATAAATGAACATTGCAATGTGATCCTTAAGCATCATACATGCCTAATCCACTATTCATTTTCATCAAAGTACATGAACAAACAGGATTCGAGCAAAAAACAACATGAGCACTAAATTTCAAATCAGCATATCTTTTGATAGAATCAACCAATCTCAAAACTAAAGCTATCAGTGAATCCAGCATCCAAAGATCTTTCCAAAACATGCAACAATTTAACAAAACAAAGGGGTCGAAAATTACTTGACTTCTGCAGAAAAGCTGAGATGCAACAATGTTTTGGACGGTTCAGCTCAAACAGTCAAAGGTCCAAGCTCCAAGTGATGGATGATGAAGGAAGTCGAGCTCAAACTTGCTCCATTCGACCTTAAATCCCAACTGCTGCAGTGTTATGTTGGTTTTGTTGGTTTGTTATGACAGAAAAGAATGCTCAAGTCTGCTGTTGGATGCTTGACAGCACTTTTCCAAATGGCCAAGGTGAAGTGGATCTTTTGAGTGAGGGTTGTATGCAGTGTGGTTTGTTATGCTTGCTGACAGAAAATGGCAAAATGAGGGCAAGATTGAAAATGAGGGAGTGAGTGAGTGATGAGTGAAGTTGGATGTTTCTTGTGGGATGAGCTTGAATGAATGAGGTTAGGTCATGTTGGTTTGGTGATGCTATTATGTTGGCTGCAATGTTATGTGATGGTTGCAAGTGAGTTCAGAATGAGGAAAGGATAGTGAAAAACAAAGGCCAGGGTTTTTGTTCTTTGAAGTTTGGACTGGTTTGGTAATTGCATCAAAAGTGAAGCAGGAGAAATGTGAAGTTGATTTGAGGCTGCTGCTACTGGTTTATTTTGAAGGCAGGAAATGCATTTTGGATGGTATCAAAGCCAGGCTTAGCTCATTTTGTGAGTTTTGGAATGATTTCCTCATTGCAAAGAGAGGGGCTTTCCTTTTGGTCTACTGCTGCTCTTGTTGACAGAAAAAGGAAAACAAGTCCAGTTTGCTGTTCTGTTTTTTTTGCTGTTTTTGTAAGGCAGTCTTTTTTTACCAAACATGCCAAAGCAAGGTGGACTTTTGGATGAGCAAAGTTGGTTGGTCTGTCATGTGTTGTTGCTGCTAGTTTGGGGCAGAAAAAAAAACAAGGTAAGGGCAAAGTCTATGTCATTTGGAAGTTTGGAGCCAAGCAAGATGAGTGAGTATTTGCTGGTCTGCTAATGACCTCCCATGACAGATGAAAAAATGGGACTAAGTCATTGCCTTCTTGTTTTTTTGAAAATGCACTTGCCAAGGTTTTTTTCTTCTCCTTCTGCAGTATTGTGTGCTTGTGTGTTGCAGATTAGCAGGGCCAGGTTTTGTGAAATGGCCAGGGTTTGTGGTTGCTTCAATTGAATTTCAAGAGGACAGAAAAATGTACAATGCCTGCTGGACAGTACAAGGCCAGGTTAGGTTTTTAAGCATTTGCCAAGGTGTTCTTCTTTTTCTGCAGTATGGTGCTCATGACAGGAAAAAAGAGGAGAAGGAAAACCATGCTGCTACTGTTTGGTTTTTGACAGAAAAACATGGGCCAAAATCTGCAATGTAATGTGGTACAAGGCCAAGTTGCAAGAGGTATGGTTGTTCTTCTTGTGTGGACAGCAAATAGCAAGGTGAGGGCATTGTGCATCCCTAATTTTCTGCTGCCATAGTGCAAGGTAAAGTGTGGAGGGTGTGGTTATTTTGTACTTTTCTTCCAAGATCCAAGTGAGCAAACATGGCTATAGGTACTATTGGGGTATGGTTGCACAATGAGGCTCATCATGACAGAAAAAATGGTCAAGAATGCTGCATAATGATGCTGGTACAAAGCATGGTTGTGGAAAGCAAGGACAAGCATGGTGCAATGGTACTTTTCTTACAATTCAAGCAACCAAACAAGATTCACATGTTCTGCATAATTTGACCTTGCAAACACCTTCTAAATGACATTTATGAGCTGTCCCAATTGGCCAAATGCTGAAAAAATGTTTGAGTCAAAAAGTCAACTCTTGGTCAAACTTTGAATTTAAATGAAAAAGGTCCAAAAATGCCATTTTGATTGGTAAGGTTTTAGGTCATGAAATTTATATTTTTGGAAAGAGGATGAAAAATGTGGTTTATAGGAAAAAACCCCACCAAATTTGGCCAAACGGTTTGGGAGATATGGCCCTTTGAAGTTCAAGATTTTCTGAAATCGATTCGATCATAACTTGCCAACCACACATGGGAATTGAGAGTTCTAGGACTTTTTGGAAATGGGAGAACAAGATCTTCAACTTTCATGTTGGGCAAAAATTCATTTGAGGCTTGTATCAAAATGTAAGTTTGAGGATCAAGACTTTCCATTTATGGCAGTTTTCAGTTACAGGCCCAGTTTCCATTTTGGGAAATTCATGATCTGGCTTCAAATTCTTCCATGATGGTGTTTGGCATGATGCATGATGACTATTTGGACATGAATGAACTCTCACAAACCAATTCCAATCATCCAATCACTGATTAAATGGACAGTTGACCAACAGTTGACTATTAGGGTTTTTGTCTGATTATGCGTTGACTGATGAATTCCAAACCCTAATTCCTTGAGAATTTGACTTCAAATGATGTCCCAAGTTGTTTGAACTCTTGATTATTGACCATGGTGCTTAAATTCCACAAGAATGATCACCAACCATTGCCTTGACTGACAGTTGACTTTCTTAGGGTTTTTGACTGTCTGTGTATGAACTGCTGACCTCTGAGCCCTTAACCCTTGACCAAAATACTTCAGATGGACCTCCAGGTCATGTGAACTTGTTGGCCAAACCTCAAGGCCTTGATTCAATGAGAAATCCCTTTGCTTGCTTGGTTGACTGATCAGGAGATTAGTTTGACCTAATTCTTGATTGCTTGCACTTGAGGCAACTGGGAACAATGCAAATGCTATGCAATGGATCATGATATGCTATGACCTAATATGAAAATGTATGTATAATGGTAGGTGCAAATTTGAGGTGCTACAAATGGTTATCCATCCAAACACAAAAATAACTAACTTGTATATTCTTTTCTCATCATCCCAATCATGTTTGCACAATACTTATGTCATGACAAATAATAATTTTCAAACAACAAAGTGTGAAAAGGGCTCCCTAGGAGTACCTAGGACGCATTGGGTGCCTAACACCTTCCCTTTGCGTAATTTACCCCTTACCCCGATCTCTGATCTTTTTCATTAGTTTTCTACGTGTAAAACTTCTTAGGTTTTTGTTAGCTTTTTAACCAGTCCTTAGGATAAATAAAAGTGCGGTGGCGACTCTATGTTTATTGTATGCTTTGCTTATGATTTAATCAATAGATCATATAGCGACGAATACACCGCTACACAATTCAATTACCAACAGGTTTGCGTTACTATCACCGCTTTATGTTCCTAATGCACATGTGATATCATAATTGAATTCATAAATATATTTGAGGTTTTGCATGTGGACTTAAGTATGCCTGGATACCTTGAATTGTTGTAATGGAGGCCGCTGTTTCGCTCTGTTTTGATCTTTACCCATCCGACTTGTTTTATTATAACCAGGCTTTGTTTACCTGATACTATTACTGCTTTGGTGCAACTCTTGATTGCACCCTGATTTGGTATTCTAATCCGTTTGCTGAATTTTGTAAAGGTTCACCTGTCCCAGGAAAGGATTGTTGTCTAGGTCTTCCACTTTATTTGTGGGATACCCTTGTGGAGATTCGCCCTAAATTACTTGATTAATTTTAATGTGTTAATTTTAATGTATTAATTTTAATGTATTAATTTTAATGTATCAATTTTAATGTGGAGATTCATCCTAATTACCTAATTAACTTTAAAATATGGCCTTTAAATATGTGATCTTGGACCTCTCTTGTGCCTTACGATATTACGGTATTACGGTCATGTCCCGCGAATGTAGGGATACACTTAGCAAAGACCCTTCGATTAAATCATCATAAAATAAATCATGGTCCCTCGGATGTTGCCTTCGAAAATACGATTTTGTCCCTCGATGACCCTTCGGTGTAGCCTACGGTTAAATGATGATCGTCCCTTCGAATGCTAAGGTATCCTTACAAATGTTGCCTTCAATGACCAATCAATGACCCTACGATGACCCTTTAACATCCAAAGGGTAAAATTACTTACTTCTCAATAGTAAGGACAGTTTTACCCTCATAAGGATAGGAAATGCCCATAACGACCTCAGGAAGGTATAACTCTCAATTACTGGATCATAACCTAAAACATTTTCCACCCCTCACACTTTACACTTTACAAATCCTAGAAAATCACCACTTGGTATACATTCATACTAGAATCATTACCGAGTTATATTTTTCTAAACCATTTTCAAAATCAAATGAGATAAATACTTTGTATACATTCATACGAGAATCATTACAAAGTTAAACTCTCTTTCAAACATTTTTTAAGCAATTCACCGACACTTTTCAGACAAAAATATAAGTGATCCAGTAATTAAGAGCCCATGGATAACCATGGATACAAAGGGTGCTAACACCTTCCCTTTGTATAATGTACCTCCCGAACCCAAAATCTATTGAGGTCTTTCCTGTTCTTTTCCACCTTTCCTTATTGGATAAAAGAAAAGTCGGTGGCGACTCTTGCTATCCGCGACATTGCGATAAAAAGCAAAATATCCCAAGTCAGTTCACCGTATGACAGAACTGGCGACTCTGCTGGGGAGTATTACAAGAGAGGTTACCTTAAAAAACAAGATCACTTATTTGAATTGTTTGATTTACTTTTAAGGGATTGCTTGGGTATCCTATGCTTGAGTGAAAGATCCTACACCCGGATCTAGTGTACCTTAGGTAAGTAGCAATAGATCATCGCGACTATCCGGCGTATACTGGAATGGTTAAAATGATGGCTACGGTTAATGTGACACTTTGGTTGTCCTGATGGTCCTCATGTTATTTGAGGAAAAATTTGGCTTCCGCGTGGTGTCATCAAAGCATTAACCAGACCTTTAGAACCCTAATTGACTCATCCTGGCCATTAGAAAGTAGTGAGCTAACTGACTTCGGTTCCGACTGGGGCTTGGTTGAGACTCGATACTACACTCCTTGAGATTAGACTTTAGGGAAGCTTCGGTCAACCACTTGGTGTTGCACTGAAGTGGACTTAAAGGAAGGTCAATGATTGGAGATCCTTCTAGAACCCGGTTACTATTCTAGGACAGGTTGAACCAACCAAACTTCAGTGGGGAGGGTACTTACCTATGGAACTCATGCAAGCCTTAAAACCTAGGAATGATGGTTGTGTGACTTGTTTGTGCTTGTTGTTTACTTAACATCATAACATCATGACATCATAACATTGTACTAACCATTTCAAGGACTTAGGGATTTAACTTTGCTCTGTTTTGTACAAAAAAAAAAAACAAAAAAACAAAAAAAAAAAAAAAAAAAAAGAAGTTTCCCTTTTTTTGGTAGTCTATACAAAGTTAAATTCCAAAAGTCCTTGAAAACATTTCATACATTGCATAGCATAACATAACATTGCATAACAGGTATTCTAAAGGACCATATTCTCACGGTCTGCCTCTTAAACAGAAAAATGGATCTCGAACAAACTGTCAAAGATCTCCAGACTCAGAATGCTCAATTCAAGGAGATGATGCTAAGCCTATCCAAGGGGCAGGAGGAACTGAAGGCTCTTTTGGTCGAAAAGAAGAAAGACAAGAAAGTTGTGAGTTTCATTAACCCGGGAAGAAGGCGTAAAGGACAGGCTACGGGAATCAAATTTGGAATCCCGAATGGTCCAGAAGAGGAGGCGGAGAATGATTCAGAGGAAGAGGATGCTGATTTCTCCAACCCTGAGGATGATGATGAGAAGTATGAAAATGAACAGTACTCTCCGAGAGATGATAAGTACAAGTTGTTGGAAGAACGTATGCTAGCTATGGAGGGTCAGAAGGCGCCTGGTCTGGATTTCGAAAGTTTGGGTCTGGTCTCCGATGTGACCATTCCTCGCAAATTCAAAATCCCCACTTTCACTAAGTACGATGGTGCATCCTGCCCTCAGATGCATTTAAGGGCTTATGTGAGAAAGATTCAGCCGCATACCACTGATAAGAAACTGTGGATCCACTTCTTCCAAGAAAGTCTGTCTGGCACTCAGTTGGAATGGTATTATCAGCTCGAGAGCTCTGACATCCGCACCTGGACTGATTTAGCAACAGCTTTCTATAAGCAGTACCAGTATAATTCTGAGCTAGCGCCTACTCGGTTACAGTTGCAGAATATGGTTATGGGATCTAAAGAAAGCTTCAAAGGATATGCTCAGAAATGGAGAGATTTGGCCGGCAGGGTCAAACCCCCTATGACTGACCGAGAATTAGTAGACCTGTTCATGGGTACCCTGACTGGCCCATTCTACAGCCACCTACTGGGGAGTTCTTCATCCGGTTTCACTGAACTTATATTGACAGGTGAACGGGTGGAGAGCGGCATTCGAAGTGGAAAGTTACAGGCAGCTACTTCTACAAGCAGTAAAAAGTCCTATCATGGGAAGAATGAGTCAAATGCTGTGTACGGTCAAAAGAATCATAATAAGAAAAATGGTGACCATGCCGTGGGAGCAGTGACAATCGCAGCCCCGCCAGCTCAAAACTTCCAGCAAAGACAAGACAGACCAAGAAGGCAGTTTACCAAGCTTAATATGACTTTAGCACAAGCACTGCAAAGTATGCTAAAGGCGAGCTTAATCACTCTCAGAGGTCCTCCTGCAAATGTCAACACTGCTTCGCCTCGTTATAATCCCAATGCCAGGTGTGCATATCACTCCGATAGCCCCGGGCACGATACAAACGATTGCTGGCTGTTAAAGAATAAAATTCAGGATATGGTCGACGCTGGGGAAATTGAGTTCGAGCCTCCGGAGACTCCTAATGTCATCACTGCTCCTATGCCTAATCATGACAAGGCTGTTAATGCTCTCGATGACAATCCTCTCATCACTACCGTGGCGGACTTAACATCTCCTCTCCCGGTCATAAAGAGGAATTTATTGCAAGCTGGTTTATTTCCAGGTTGTACTGAAGATTGCAATCTCTGCATACTCCGGCCCGAAAACTGTTTGAAATTGAAGAACGGTATTCAACAGCTGATGAACGATCGTACAATTCTCTTTGAAAGGGTCTCTAAGGCGGAAAACCCTATTGAAGAAGTATCTGTGATTGCAAGGTCCAAAGGTCCAGTGAAGATTACTGCTCCCAGAGTACCTGTGAAGATTACTGCTAAGCCCAGGGTTGCTCCCCTAATCATTACTGCACCTGGCCCGATCCCGTATTCTTCAAGCAAAGCCGTTCCGTGGAATTATGGAGGTGATGTTTATGTCCATGGCGTAAAGCAAGTTGGTAATTCTGCTAATCCTAATGACATTGTTGGGACTAGTAAAGTTACCCGGAGCGGAAGGATCTTCTCCCCAGAAATCTCACCTCCGATTCCTGAAACTCGAGGAAAGGAACCAGTCAATCCTTCCCAGTCAGAGATACCGATCGAAGCTACTACTGAAGACGTTGCCAAACAAGAAATGGAAGAAGTGCTGAAAATCATTCGCAAGAGTGATTTTGATGTGGTAGAACAGTTGGGGCATACTCCGTCTAAAATTTCAATGTTATCCTTATTGTTATCTTCTGAGTCTCATGCCAATGCATTGATAAAATTCCTGAAGACCGCTCATGTACCTCATGAGACATCTGTCGATCAGTTTGAAAACTATGTAGCCAACCTGACTGTTGACAATGGCCTAGGCTTTTCCAATGCTGACCTGACACCCGCGGGAAAGAACCACAATAAAGCCCTGCATATCTCCATTGAGTGTAGGGGAATCACTTTGTCTCATGTGTTGATCGACAATGGCTCTTCCTTGAATGTGCTGCCGACAGCTGTGCTGGATAAGTTGGATTGTAAAAGCATTGAACTGAAACCTAGTGACATTGTGGTACGTGCTTACGATGGTGCGAAGAGTGTTGTCCATGGCGAAGTAGTCCTTCCTATCAAGATAGGACCTCAAGTCTTCAATACTACCTTCCATGTAATGAACATTCGTCCTGCCTATTCCTGCTTACTGGGACGCCCTTGGATTCATGGGGCAGGCGCTGTAGCCTCGTCTCTCCATCAAAAGTTGAGGTATCCCACAAAGGGCAAAATTGTCACCGTGTGTGGAGAAGAAGAGTACATTGTCAGTAGTGTGCATACCTTCAGATACGTCGAGATGGATGGTGAATTCATTGAGACTCCTTGTCAGTCATTTGAAGTAGTTCCTCCGACCGATCTTGTCCTTAAGCCAACTTCCTGTGTGCCCAAGGTTATTCGTGTTCCTCCTGCTATGATTTCTCTGAAGGACGCTCAAGCCGTGGTTGAAGATGGTGGTCGTACTGGTTGGGGTCAATTGATCGACGTACCATACAAGTCTGACAAATTTGGCCTAGGGTTCAGCTCTGACAAGAGTCAAATTAATGCTGTAGAAGATGCTGACAGTGATTGCGACCTGGATAGCTGGATCTACCCAACAATTAGCGACGGACTCAATAATTGGAAGGCTGAAGACACTATCCCGATCTCCTTTAGTCAGGAGTAATTGTTATTTTTAGTCTCTAATTTTTCAACTGAACTTCTTAAAGCATTGTGTCTACGCCCGGGGCACAATAGCTAATTTGTTAAGGGTTTTGTCATTTCATAAGCATATTCATATTCAATAAATCAACGGACTTTTTCGCATTCAAATATTGCGCTCTTTTTTTTCCTGTCGTCTTTCAAACAAGCTATGCTTTCTTACACACACTCACGTAACAAATTGCAGATCCGTATCCACTCTGGATCCTATTGATAATAATTCCGCTACTGTTCATTATGACTTTGAAAATCCAATCTACCAAGCCGAAGATGGAAGTGAGGAAGATTGTGAAGTCCCTGGAGAACTTGCCAGACTGCTACTGCAAGAGGAAAAGACTATACAGCCGCATGAAGAGTCACTCGAAATCGTAAATCTAGGTACTGAAGTGGACAGAAAAGAAGTCAAAATAGGAGCAGGTTTGGAAAACAGTGTCAAGGAAAGATTGGTTCAGATGTTACGCGAATATGTAGAGATTTTCGCTTGGTCGTATGAAGACATGCCGGGATTGGATACTGACATAGTAGTGCATCGACTGCCAACGAGGGAAGACTGCCGTCCCGTCAAGCAAAAGGTTCGCCGCATGCGTCCTGAAATGTCTGAGAAAATCAAAGCCGAGGTTATGAAACAATTTAACGCCGGTTTCCTAGCCGTTACTTCTTATCCTCAATGGGTTGCCAATGTGGTGCCAGTGCCAAAGAAGGATGGTAAGGTGCGAATGTGCGTAGATTACAGAGATTTGAATAAAGCGAGTCCCAAAGATGACTTTCCACTCCCGCACATCGATGTCCTGGTAGATAACACCGCTCAACACAAAGTATTCTCATTCATGGATGGATTCTCGGGTTATAATCAGATTAAGATGGCACCTGAGGACATGGAGAAAACTACGTTTGTGACGCAATGGGGCACTTTCTGTTACAAAGTAATGCCATTCGGTCTAAAGAACGCCGGGGCAACGTACCAGCGTGCTATGGTGGTTTTGTTCCATGATATGATCCATCATGAAATAGAAGTATATGTGGATGACATGATAGCTAGATCTCATACCGAAGAAGAACATCTCGATCATTTATGCAAACTGTTCGAGAGGTTGAAGAAGTACAAGTTGAGATTGAATCCGAACAAATGCACTTTTGGAGTAAGATCTGGTAAACTCCTGGGCTTTGTTGTCAGTGGTAAAGGAATTGAGGTTGACCCAGCTAAAGTGAGGGCTATTCAAGAAATGTCGGTTCCCCGTACGGAGAAAGAGATCCGAGGCTTCTTGGGACGCTTGAACTACATTGCTCGATTTATCTCCCACTTGACCGCTACCTGCAAACCCATCTTCAAATTACTGAGGAAAAATCAAGAAATGATATGGAATGACGAATGTCAAGAAGCTTTTGACAAAATCAAGAAGTATCTTCAAGAACCTCCAATTCTGATGCCACCAGTTGAAGGAAGACCTCTAATCATGTATTTAACCGTGTTAGAAAATTCAATGGGGTGCGTGTTGGGACAACATGACGAGTCTGGTCGAAAAGAGCATGCCATATACTACCTTAGCAAAAAGTTTACCGACTGTGAAACAAGATACTCACTGCTCGAGAGAACTTGCTGTGCTTTGGCCTGGGCTACTCGCCGACTAAGACAATACATGTTGAATCATACCACTTTATTGATTTCTAAGATGGATCCTATCAAATACATATTTGAGAAACCCGCTCTCTCCGGAAGAATAGCAAGATGGCAGATGATTCTAACAGAGTACGACATCCAGTATACTACCCAGAAAGCAATCAAAGGAAGCGTGCTAGCCGATCAGTTGGCTCATCAAGCAGTGGATGATTACCAATCCATGAATTTCGAGTTCCCAGATGAGGATGTCATGCTTGTTACTGATGATGAAAAACCTAAACCGTATGAAGGACCCGAACTGGGATCCCGATGGACTATGGTTTTCGATGGATCTTCTAATGCATTGGGCCATGGTGTTGGGGTTGTACTCATTTCTCCCGAGGGTTACCATACGCCTCTCACAGCTAGACTATGTTTTCATTGTACCAATAATATGGCTGAGTATGAAGCATGTATTTTTGGACTCAAAGCTGCTATAGATTGGCGAATCAAGTTTTTGAGTGTGTACGGAGACTCAGCATTAGTAATTAGTCAGATCAAAGGAGAATGGGACACTAAGCACCCGAATCTCATCCCTTACCGAGAACGGGTGGTGACGTTGATCCCATACTTTGAAGAGATTACATTCGAACATATCCCACGAGAAGAGAATCAGTTGGCAGACGCATTAGCTACCATGTCATCTATGTTAAAAGTCAGATGGGGCAGCGAAGCTCCCATGATTACCCTTGGACGGTTAGATGAACCGGCATACTGTTATGAACTTAACACTGAGAGGGTACAGGAGAAACCTTGGTTCCACGACGTAAAAAGATACTTAGAAGATCAGGAATACCCTGAAGGGGCATCCATCAATGACAAAAAATTCCTGAGGAAATTCTCCGCTAAGTTCTTTCTGAGTAATGGAGTATTATACAAACGTAATCATGACTCAACTTTGCTTCGCTGTGTGGATAAAAAGGAAGCGGAAAAGATTATGGAAGACATGCATGATGGTATTTTCGGGACTCATTCTAGTGGGCATACGATGGCCAAGAAGATTCTGAGAGCAGGGTATTATTGGTCTACCATGGAAGCTGATTGCCATCATCACTCCAGAACCTGTCACAAATGTCAGATCTATGCGGATAAAGTACATGTGCCTCCTGCTCCATTAAACGTGTTGACAACACCTTGGCCCTTTGCAATGTGGGGCGTCGATATGATTGGAGAGTTTAAACCCACTGCTTCTAATGGACATCGCTTCATCCTTGTCGCTATTGATTACTTTACAAAGTGGGTAGAGGCCGCCTCATTCGCTTCTGTCACCAAGAATGTGGTGGCACGATTCATCAAGAATAATCTCATTTGTCGATATGGCATCCCTGAAAGAATTATCACTGACAATGGTACTAATTTGAACAACAAGATGATTGCTGAACTCTGCGCGCAGTTCAAAATTAAACACCATAACTCTTCTCCGTACCGGCCAAAGATGAATGGCGCCGTGGAGGCCGCTAATAAGAATATCAAGAGGATTGTACAGAAGATGACAGTAACGTACAAAGACTGGCATGAGATGTTACCGTTTGCCCTCCATGGTTATCGCACTTCAGTACGCACTTCGACAGGGGCAACTCCTTTCTCTTTAGTCTATGGAACGGAAGCCGTTTTACCAGTGGAAGTCCAGATTCCCTCTCTAAGAATCATGAAAGAGGCGGGCTTAGATGAAGATGAATGGATCCAGACTAGACTCGACTTCAGATAAACTTGATTGACGAGAAGAGACTGGCGGCTGTTTGTCACGGGCAGATATATCAGAAGCGCATGACCCAAGCATTTAACAAAAGAGTCAAGAGACGAGTGTACCAAATCGGCGACTTAGTTATCAAGCGTGTCATTCTACCACAAGGTGATCCCAGGGGCAAATGGACTCCCACATACGAAGGGCCATTTGTGGTTAAAAAGGTATTCTCTGGTGGAGCCATGATACTTGCTACGATGGATGGCGAAGACTTCCCGCATCCCGTGAACGCAGACATAGTCAAAAAATACTACGCATAAAAGAGACCCGCTAGGTCGACGTACCTAGGCCAAAGTAAGGGCATCCCGGCGGAACCAAAAGGGTTCGGGCAAAAAAGGGATAAACATAAAAATGTACACCCGGCAAGTCGAAAACCTGAAAAGGCGGCTTGGGCAAAAAGGGGTATCCTGGTGGATTGAAAACCTGAAAAGGCGGTCCAGGCAAAAATTAGGGATTAAAGCGTATGACTATGTCCCGTTCTCAGACAGCTTCATCCAAGTTCAAAGGACTGAACAAGCTAATCACTTCTATCCGACAGCGGGAGATGAGAGGCTTGAAGACATCATGACAGTAGTGGAATTAAAGTCAATAGGACGTTTTCGGCATAGCTTTCTCTTTGTTTTCTTGACAATTTCCTCTTACTAGGATTTCTGTCTCCTTGTACACAGATTGCCTGTTCATAGGCCCTCTTTCAAAATCAATGCAATTTTATTTTTACTTTCCCGTTTTGTTTGCACGAACGTCCATTGATTTAATTTGAATTGATATATGCGTTTGAATATGATCAATGTTTATCAAAAATGCATGCATAAAATAACAATGACAATTACTACACGACTTCAGGATCGAAGAGAAGGTCTAACCAGGCTTTCCAATGAATCCGTTGCTAATTCGATTCCCCGGCAACGCCAATTATTCCCCAGAAGAGGTTGGCGTCACCAGACAGACTAGTCATCTCTTCCACTCCCAGCCAGGCTCTGTCGAATATTTCTACCATCAGACAAGGATCAAGTATCCCTAGCTAAGGAAGGGTCATCAATACAAATGTCTCCAACCAGAAGAATGAGATTTATTTTCCCAGTAGAGTCCCCTGGAAGAACGTTTCAGACACATAGTGCATTCATTACATCATTTCACATCACATACCTACATACAATTTTCGTTCCGCATCATATACATTACATCATTTCATAACATGCACATGTATACAATGCTCTCATTTATTCCAGACGCATAATTCACTCATTACATCATTTCACAGCAAACGCATGCATACAACATTTGCATCTCATGCATCATGACACGGCATGAAGCTAACTTTATTTTTCAGGTTAATTATCCTCTTGATACGGTCAAAACAAAGGCCCATTCAGACAGACATCTTTATCAATTACATTCAAGATTCAACTATATCCCTTAGATACTGTCTAGCATATGGTACATTCCGAGGTGTAGTCTAGCGTACGACTACTTTCTTCTTCAGATACATCTTTCAGATATACTCCATGTCAACATTCATTCTGACATCCTCCTAACGATGGCATCTATAAGCCCATCCCAAATATTCATTGCAAATACAACATACACAAATACTATCAGATATAGCCTAGCATACGGTTTATTCTGATTCAGCTCATCATATAACTCCTTCCACTCAGATACGATCTAACGGACGATCCATTCTGATCTTCAACTACTCCCAACACGGTCTAATGTATGACCCAGTTGGACCTTCAACAACTCAGATACGATCTAGCGTACGATCCATTCTGACCTTCTTCAACTCGAATACAGTCTAATGTACGACCAAGTTAGACCAGATGCTGCTCAAATACAGTCTAATGTACGACCAAGTTAGACCCTCATCCCTTGCTCAGGTGCTACCTTCGGACAGGTACATTCCTGAATGGTAGTCTGGTATACGGCTACTCCCCTTGCTCAGGTGCTACCTTCGGACAGGTACATTCCTGAATGGTAGTCTGGTATACAGCTACTCCCCTTGCTCAGGTGCTACCTTCGGACAGGTACATTCCTGAATGGTAGTCTGGTATACAGCTACTCCCCTTGCTCAGGTGCTACCTTCGGACAGGTACATTCCTGAATGGTAGTCTGGTATACGGCTACCCCCTTTACTCAGATGCTACCTTCGGACAGGTACATTTCTGAATGGTAGTCTGGTATACGACTACTCCCTCTTCAAGCAGATTCAGCCTAACGGACGGCTCATTCTGCAATTCAGAACCGATCTAGCGTACGATCCGTTCTGATCTTTCATCCCCATCAAAGTCATCCGCCTAACGAACAGCTCACTCTGATACCCAGATATGGTCCAGAGTATGATCCATTCTGATCCCTTATCCCCAGCAGCATATAGCATACTCTGACTCCCCAGCGAAGTCAACAGCATGATGGATGATTCACTATACGGTCTAGCGTATGACCCGGTATGACGTCCATGTCTTCAGACATTGTCTAACGTACGACACAATCTGGAAATCTCCTCATCAAACTACCTGGATGGCATCTTTAAGCCCATCTCCACCAAGACTAATTGGCAAGTGCAAATTTTTGGGGCATTCTAGTGTTCAATAATCTTTCACCTCCAGACCACGAACGGTACACACCATTCTAACTCTCTCGGTTCAAGAATATTGAACAGGGGCAACTGTCATACCCCAAAATTTGCCCATTTATATTTCAAGACATTTTTCAAGGCATTCCGACCCATTTTCATGACACTGATCTTAAGGGAACGAAGGCCCAGCTCGCAAATGACCCAAACTGACCTATTCGCTACACGCTCGCCTAGTGATAACATGAAAGTGGTTTATTTGGAAGCACAAGTAAAAATGGAGGAAAAGAGGTGCAAAAAGGAGAGAAAACGAACCAAATAGCAAAGCCCAGCCCAAAGCGCAAGCCACAAATGTTGTGCTTGTGACGGACGTCACGGAGGGCGTGACGAGCGTCACGCAAAGCAGCCTTGTGACGGACGTCACACATGGTGTGACGAGCGTCACACCACTACCCTACTTTTTGGGCGCACGTAACGCCTCAGAGACTTGAAGAGACGTTGAGGAGTATTGGGCCTTATATCCACGCCATGAAATTAAGCCACATTGAAGAGCTCTTGGCAGCAAGTAGTTACTTAATGGTACCAATATAAATAGCCACGAAGAAAACCTAGGGGGGGGGGGGGGGGGGGGGGGGGGGGGGGCTTTTTCCACATTTTTCCTTTGCCGTTTTCACTTTTTGCATATTTTTTTCCAGCAGCTTAGGCATTATTTTTCCTACGAGTTCTACACTATTTTCCTTGCAATTTCCTATTTCTTTTTCAGCATTTAGTTAGTTCTATTCACACAATAGTTTCTACAAAGGAAACTATTGTGTACCTTTTTATCGGATCCAACCTTACGTTAGGATCTAGTTTATTTTCTTCGTTTTAATTTGTTGTTTAGTTGACGAATCCAAGGACAAATCCTGCCGGCTTGTGGCGGAGTGTTCAGGACTACTGTTTAACTTATTCCGAGTAACCCTAAAGGAAACCCGGAAGGAAAAGCCTACGGCAGCAAGGTCACTTCCGCTCAATTCGATCCGATCGTCCAATTCGAGGTTGCAATTCAATTACCAACAGGTTTGCGTTACTATCACCGCTTTATGTTCCTAATGCACATGTGATATCATAATTGAATTCATAAATATATTTGAGGTTTTGCATGTGGACTTAAGTATGCCTGGATACCTTGAATTGTTGTAATGGAGGCCGCTGTTTCGCTCTGTTTTGATCTTTACCCATCCGACTTGTTTTATTATAACCAGGCTTTGTTTACCTGATACTATTACTGCTTTGGTGCAACTCTTGATTGCACCCTGATTTGGTATTCTAATCCGTTTGCTGAATTTTGTAAAGGTTCACCTGTCCCAGGAAAGGATTGTTGTCTAGGTCTTCCACTTTATTTGTGGGATACCCTTGTGGAGATTCGCCCTAAATTACTTGATTAATTTTAATGTGTTAATTTTAATGTATTAATTTTAATGTATTAATTTTAATGTATCAATTTTAATGTGGAGATTCATCCTAATTACCTAATTAACTTTAAAATATGGCCTTTAAATATGTGATCTTGGACCTCTCTTGTGCCTTACGATATTACGGTATTACGGTCATGTCCCGCGAATGTAGGGATACACTTAGCAAAGACCCTTCGATTAAATCATCATAAAATAAATCATGGTCCCTCGGATGTTGCCTTCGAAAATACGATTTTGTCCCTCGATGACCCTTCGGTGTAGCCTACGGTTAAATGATGATCGTCCCTTCGAATGCTAAGGTATCCTTACAAATGTTGCCTTCAATGACCAATCAATGACCCTACGATGACCCTTTAACATCCAAGGGTAAAATTACTTACTTCTCAATAGTAAGGACAGTTTTACCCTCATAAGGATAGGAAATGCCCATAACGACCTCAGGAAGGTATAACTCTCAATTACTGGATCATAACCTAAAACATTTTCCACCCCTCACACTTTACACTTTACAAATCCTAGAAAATCACCACTTGGTATACATTCATACTAGAATCATTACCGAGTTATATTTTTCTAAACCATTTTCAAAATCAAATGAGATAAATACTTTGTATACATTCATACGAGAATCATTACAAAGTTAAACTCTCTTTCAAACATTTTTTAAGCAATTCACCGACACTTTTCAGACAAAAATATAAGTGATCCAGTAATTAAGAGCCCATGGATAACCATGGATACAAAGGGTGCTAACACCTTCCCTTTGTATAATGTACCTCCCGAACCCAAAATCTATTGAGGTCTTTCCTGTTCTTTTCCACCTTTCCTTATTGGATAAAAGAAAAGTCGGTGGCGACTCTTGCTATCCGCGACATTGCGATAAAAAGCAAAATATCCCAAGTCAGTTCACCGTATGACAGATAGGTAACCCTTCACATTGCCCAGACTTGTTTTCCAAGTCGTTAGTCACATAGGTGACGTTCTGAAGTGTTGAGGTCGGTGGCGGGTGCCACGACCATGACGGGTAACCCGTCATAAGCCTCCAGTGGGTGTAGATCTTGTTTTGATGATATTAAGTTGAAGATTTCGATTTTCCGACTTTTGTGGATGTTTTGGGTACTATTAGGCTTTATTAGTTACTATTTAAATGATGGTTTGGTATGAGTTAACGATTAAACATGATTTCAATCGAATCTATGATTTATTGGATGAATGATGGATATGTGCATACGTGATGATGATATTGTGTTAATTGTTGTGGATTGTGATGATGATATGCTGATGTGTGAGCATGAATTATGTTATTAAATTGTGAGTATGTTATTGTAGGATGATAGTTCGGGAGGGGAACTATTATCATTTGGTCAATGTATACTTTGTTTATTGTCCGGAGGGGACTTTAAACATTATGTTATTGTCGCATTGACGTGTTGTGACATGCATTCATTATGTCGTTGTTGTTGATGAAAGAGGAAAGTTGCAATCCGAGCAGGGTGGATTGCTGACTTGCCCCGAATACGAGAAGTGTGGATTCGGGGTTCGAGCAGGGTAAACCTGGTTCCTGAATGAACTAATTGATGATGATATGGTACCACATGCATATGACTTTGATTGAAGTTGTGAGTTTCATGGCATAATTTAAATTATGAATATGTGATTCCTTGTGTATGTTGATGGATTGGGTGAGAGAATGATGATGTGTGATTGTTGTTGAATGTGTAGATGTTTGAATTCTATCTTACAGCTTATGTCGTTAAATTATTGATGTGAGTTCTCACCCCATTTGCTTTGATATTGTCCATCATGGACATCTTGCAGATACTCAGAAGTATAGTTGCTGATGTGAGTGAGAAATAGATCTTGGAGTTATTTTTATTAGTTATCGCATTTTTAGTCGCTATGCTCTGATTCTGTAACACTGGGGGCGAACGATGTTTTCTTTTATCATGTATGATGTTGACTTACTTGTTTTGTTGAAGTTTAATAACTATTATATTGAGTTGTTTTGAAGTTGTTGAGAGTAGTATATTGAAATTCCCTTTGAAATCATTTTGTGAAAGTTAAGTCTTTATAAGACCCAAATTGAAGTTAATATGTTTTATAACCGCGATTAATGTGATTCTGTTGCGATGATACCCTGAGTGAAGGTCGGCATGCGATGACGGATGTTGTATGTTGTTTACTTTTCCGCTGTATATTTTTAAAACGTATATGTTTTGTTGAAGGGTTATCGTTGATAACACCTTAAATTGTCGAGTAATCCTTTATATATAAGTTTCGGGGTTTATGGTGTTAAAATGATGACCAAGGGATCATCTTCATGGGGATTGATGCTCATGGCATCTTCTTCATAGAAAACGATGTTGGCCATGATCGCTTATGTGGTGTTCTGAGGAAAATTAGAGGATATGACGTTCGTAGCAAGCACCTGCCTCGCGAATCTTCGTCGAGCGGTCCTGGAGAGGCCCCTCTCAGAGATACCTCTGACGATGGTGCTTGGTGTGTGATGTAGGACTTGTTAGTCATCTTCTACAAGAAAGGAAAAAAGGGGATGATAGAGTCAGAGTGGAAGGTGTGGCCCATGTTTGTTTTACCGGGCCCCACGGTGGACGCCACTATACTGTCTAAAAAGTACAGGTGTGACGTGTTCCCCCTGCAAGGGCAGGGAGTCTCAGAGGCCCTAATAAGTATATTGCATGAATCGGTGAGAGTTAGCTCACGGTGGTATTAAGTAAATATGGCTTGAGTCTCTTTATCCCTTTAAGGGATGGGGTATTTGTAGGGATCCTTGATTCTTATAGCCTTCTTGGAAAAGGTCACCGCCCGCCCAGTCAAAAGGTGGATTGTTGAATTCTTATTTCCAAAGGATACGTGGGTCAATAACTATCTTGGCTTTCCCATTATCTTAGACATGTCTTATCCCACATTTCTTCTTCGCATGGGAGGGGAAACGTATAGGTGATGCGGTACCTCCCTTCGACAAACTTTGCATTGTCGTCCCTTTCCTAAGACGGTCCCAAGTTGTCGCCTTAGGTAAGGCTATTTGCAAATATAACACTATAAAATATAAAAATATTAAAAAAAAATTAAACTGTTTAAAATTAAAATAAAAAGACTAATTTCATAAATCATTTAAAATAGGAAATAAAAAAATTAGTTAAACATTTTTTAATTATGCTGAATTTTCTAATAAAACATTTACAATGGTTTAGAGACTAATTAATTATTAGTTAAAATTTATGAGGTTTAAAAACATTTTAGTTTATGAGAATTTTAATTAAAATTACTAAATTTATGAGAATTTTAATTGAAATTTATTAAAACATTTTTTATTAATTAAAATTTATGAGATTTTTAATTTAATTACTAAACTGTTGAAACACGAAGGAAAAAAACGTGATTTTTGACTTTGATGAAAAAGTGGTATAAATGAGAAAGTAGCAAAATAACTTTTTTTTTTAAAATTCTTAGATAGTCAGGTCAATTGATGTGTTGCAGTTTTCTGCTACTTGTTTCCACACTCTGGTTTTAATTTTCTTCTAATCTAATGATTATTGTAAATAAAAATTATGTTCTTTGACTCAACCGTTTATTACCATTGAGACACCAATTTTCACCACTTCCATTGACAATTATTTTTTATTGAAAAATAGTTTAAATGTAACATATTTAAATATTTTGATAACTACTATTTCGTATACATATTCTCTGAACTTTCGAAAGTTAATATTTTGTATACTAATTTATTATCTTCAATTCGGCAGCAAACCAATACCACAAAAGTGTCCAAATGCTAATAATGATGGAGTGTTCTATGTCTAAAGTTTCGGTAATCGAATTATAGCCAAACAGACAACTCAGGAAGGTTTTTTGGTTTTTTGTACCTTTGGTTTCGAATAGTAGTACCTTTGATTATTTGTCCAAAATTGTCCACAAGGATTCGAATTATTTACCTCTGATTTTTCTTTACATGTGATTTAATTTTATCTTCAAAGTGCATAAAAGGTACGAAAATTATAAAATAGTAAAGGTAGAGAATATTTCTCTTGAGGGAACTAGCAAAGTTTTGGCTTTTTTTCTCAAATCCTGTTGTCTAATTGTTTTTAGGCAATATATAGGAAATAATTCCGTTGTCTAGTTGTTTTTATGAAATATATGGGAAATATTGGTACAGTTGTGATATTAATCTCATTTGGGATAGGATTTGTAACTTTGCATTCTATTTTATTGCAATTGGTTGGGTCAAATATTTCTACATAGGCTTTGCATATGAAGATTTTACCTTATAGGTAAAATTTTCTCCGCGCTACCGAGTGTTTGCTCTTCACAATTTTTTCTTTGATACGAGTTAAGGCTCTTCACAATTTTTTCTTTGATACGAGTTAAGGTTTTAAACTCGCACATTCTTAATATGCCCATTTTATTTTGTGGGGGTGTTTGTATAACGGATTTAATGGATATCAACTTATCCTTTGTCACTCCTAAACTATTATTATAACACATTTTTTAACACAAGTTTTTTACGCTAGGCGTATTATATTTTTTACAAGTATGATAAAAAGTATTTTAAAAAAATTAAAGATATACTATTTTATACTGTTTTTCTAAAATAATAATCTTTTCTTAGTTATATTTTTCTCTCATTTAAATTTATTTTCAACTTTAATAGTTGTGGTGATTTGATGCTTATGGGAGATGGGTTGATTCAAAATCAAACTTTCATCACTCTCTACGATGAATTCTTTGTTCAGACTAGGCTATTCGTAATTATTAGTATTGATAAAGTATCGATATGAGGAAATGAAAGAAAGTAAGAAAGTAAGTTAAACATGTGTTTCTTCATTGACGGAAATTTCAATTTCTTGGTTCTTCTTGGCTTTCTTTTTAGTTGGTGTGGCAGTGGTGGAAATGTTGCCACTCTTTCGATCCTAGAAGATGAGAACAAAGGTGAATAAGTTATGCAAAGGGACCTATAGTCTTAGAACAAGCCAAAAGTACATAAAGTTTACTTGTGTTGTTTCTCTTGCATGCTCAAACTTTTATTTATTGTTGTTTGTATTCTGTTTGTCGTTTCTTCTATTCCTTTGGAGTACTTGATATGGCTGAAATAGTTCGACACAAGTGAGTAAAGGGGAACATAAACAAAAATTCAAAATTTCCTAAGAGGCTTGTATGTCACCTGCAGAGATGGGGGACAAGGCTTGAACATGTTCAATATCAACATGAATGTGGCCTTTATAATTGTCCATGTTATACTTAATCGAAGCTACTCTATGATGAGGTTTTTTCAGATCATTTTTTAAAGCCGACAAAGATCCATAAAAGAGTCAATTTGGAAATGTCATAAGAAAAGTCAAGCCAAATTCACAGATTGGCAATGGTGGAATTTTAGAAAAATAAAGCTTTAAAGCAAAAGCATACATATCTTTTACATAAGGGAAAATTTTCAAGTTTGGGAGTTTTTAGTGACTTTGTGTTTTAAAGTAAGGGTTGTGTCATAGATAGTTCCACGGAGATCACATGGATTATATACAAATTCAAAGTAATGTTGGAAAGCTTGAGTTTTCTTGATGTGTGTACCTTTTCATTTTTTTCTTCTGGTTTTACAGAAACGAAAAGGCATTTGCTAGGTGTCGAAGCATAGTCAAGGGGTCTATCATGCCACGATAGTAGGCAAACCACCAGTCTTCAAATTCTTTGGTACAATTGAAAGAAGGCAAGAATTCGAAAGGATTCAGATGCAGGACTCTTTTGGTGTAAAAGTTGAAACACTCTTAGTACCATTTTTTATTTGACTCATCGGTAGCCAAGAAGACTGACTCTTCTTTGGAAAAGAAAGGATTTTTGCAAGAATTAATTGAAGTCAAATTGTCTGGCTACCAAATTTGGTTGATAGAAAGCCACCCCAACACCTAATTTCGAATAGGAGATTCTAGTCGACAAGATGGATGGTTTAAAAAATTTCATCCAAGTGTCATGGATCTCTCTTCCGTTCAAGTGAAGAGGTTGAGAATTCCATCTTGAACCAGTTTGGTATATAGCCTCCATTGACAAAAGGTGGCATGAACCAGTCTGGTATATAGCTTCCACATCCAATTGTAGAACATGAAGAAGTAGTTCTCAAAGACTTCTTTTAATGGAGAGTTTCCATCATCTGGCGTGACCATGGCAATCCTTAGGCCTTCGATTCTCCTCTCTAAATTAGGTGAAATGTTAGCTCTGAGAGAGGGATTGAAGATGGCATTAAGCCACAATTTCAAAATCCAAAAGGAGGACAAAAATCAGAAACTTTTCCTCAGGATCTTCCCATGCCTTGAGGTCACAAGAGGCAACCCCCAAGGATTCATACAGGTTGCCCAAAGTTAATTTGCTAAGGAAAACATTTCTCTTCTCATGAAGTTGAGTAGCCAGAGGAATAAACGTCTTAGCTATTTGAAGTGAACCGGAACAAATAAGAAAGTGAGATAGTCATAGGGTAAGGAAGGCTATATATTCCTGGGCAGTTATGTTGTCGGTGGAGGTATGATGGTCTTTGGTAAAAGCACTAAAACTAGCGTATGAAAAGGTGAAGTTATGCTTAGTTTTATTTACGATAGTGAGGTCAGAAGTTCTCCCAGTTGGTAGAAGGTCAACGATTGTTGCTATGTCAAATAGCGTGGGGGTAAAACATTCCACATGGCAGATGGAACATTTTGGCCGAGGCTTGCCGTTAACAAATAGCAACGACCAACGTGTGAGGATTGTACTTGGGGCCAGCTCTTGAGAGTTGTATCAAATCAAAGATACCTTAGTCCTTACATATTCTTTCCTTTTTCTATTGAACCCTATCCTTCCAACTGATATAAGAAGCATTGTTGATTGAAGGATATGAGTGAAATACATGGTTTCTCATGAAACTTAAATTAAAAGGTTCAACCTCAAACACAAAGGGTTTTCACGAGAGAAACAAGGGAAAAATCTCTCCGAGTTTTGTTTTCTTATTTGGTCTGGGTAGAGGACCCATGAATGTGTGAACAGTACGTGAAATAGAATAAGGATTAGTACTTGGGAAAACCAAATATCAACTTTCTCTTCTTTCATTGGAGGTTATAGGACGTAAGTGTGACCATCTTTGAGAATGATACCTTTGAGTTTGGCAACAAAAGAAACATGTGGTTGACGTTTAATGAGGGAACTAGAAGCCATTGGTTTTCTTTAGAGTTTTTGGGTATAAGAAAAAGATAATGAAGACACAGAGGTTGAAGACACTTAGTGTTTAAAAGGCTGAAGATTCGAAAAAAGGGAAAATGAGAGAGTGAAGGTGTTTTTATAATGGAAAAATATTCCAGTGTCTCCATTGAATTTGGACAAGTGGCGCTAAATTTTTTTGATTTAAAAAGTAACTAAATGATATTTTTTATTATGAATTGATTTTATGGTCCACGACGTCTTGAAAAGCGGAGTAATGATGGCTGAGTGAAAGCATGTATACTGACGTGACGATTTGGTAAAAAGTGGTCATGATGAATATGAAGTAAGCAGACTATCATGAATAATGTCGAACATTTACTAAAAAAACTTTCTTTCATCTTTTGCATATGATTGAAAAGGGCGTCTTTTGGGGTATCTATTAGCCTGTGATTTTGACACTACACTGAACCTGATTTGGAAGAGTCTCAAGAACAGATCCACAATATTAGGATCACTCTCTCTTCAAATCATGTCGAAAAAGTTTGCACAAATTTGTGCTTTGACGTGGAAATGTGGTGTAAAAGGATCGAGTTTGACGCATCCATCAGATGTCGGGGACTTAGTGTGTTTTTTAATCCAAAGGTTTAGCTGGACTAAGGATGTTTCGATAACAGTATAAGAAGTCAACTGGAGATTCTCGACAAAGGAAATTGAGAGATTTAAAGATAGTTATCAGCATAAGTGGCATTTTGTAGAAGTTCAAACGTGAAGGCACGTGGAAGCTATGCAAAGGCCAGTAACCCACGTACTTGTGAACGTGATGAGTGTTGAGAAAGCAACCGTTGTCAACGGTTATTTTTCACTTGTATATAAGTTGAATTTTTACACTATGATTAGAAGTTCAAAATTTCATTAAGTTCTCTATAGAATCAAATATCCAAGTCGTGGTGATTTAGAGATTCAATGAGAAATGTGTGATCATGTGTATCATTTTATGTTAATGCAAACAATTTACATTCAGTTTGTTTCATTATCCTTCTTTTTTTAATTGCATTTTTATTGCTTTTTATTCTAAGTATTCATATTTTTCTGCACATTTCCATTTTATTCACGTTGCTCTTGAGTTTTTACGAATTCGAACAAAATCACCCTTTCAAATACACAAACTTTTCTCAAAATATTCATGCACAAACATGTCCTTGAGATTTTTTTAGTTTAATCTCGTAAGTGAGTCAAACTCGTTATTGTTTACTAAAAATACCAATAAACATAGCCTGAGTCGAATCTGAAGATGCATCTTCAAAAATAGCAATGAGAAAATCCATAGATGCATCTCCGGACAAACTTGTAATTCTCAATCATGGCAGAAACGTCATTGTTGTCCTAATCCTCCAAAAATATGTCAATACATGTTCTTGTAGACTACCAATTTCGTTTACACTACTATCTAATGTACCTAAAACAACTAATGTATCTTAAACAGCTAACTATAAATCAAAGAGAATTTTGAAAAACTTGTCAACTACAATTGATTAGAGGTAGATGTTTGAATGTATGAGATGTTGGAAAGGAGAAAAAGAGCTCAACTGATAGAAGTTTGTTAGAGAGAAATGCTTAAATAGACATGAGAGCTCAAAATTTTGAAAAAATGAGAAAAAAAAAATTGAAAATAAAGAATGGTGAAGAGGGAAGGCCTAATGCAAAAATATGAAATAAAAATATCTAGAGATGCACCTTCAGACCATCTAATAATTTTTAAATAAATAATGTTTCAATAGAGTGTCTCCTTAATTTAATATGAAGAATTATTTTAAAAATATATTGAAGATAAATCTCCAAATATTATGAGCGCTTGTGACTTTTTGATGGTGATGGGAAGCACGTATAACAATGAAAAGAACATTTCCATTTTTGAGCATAGTGTGGGCAGAAGCACGTAATCCAATTTTTCAAAAAAAAATCTCAAAATAACCCTGTTTTCAAAAAAAATTCAATCTACCCCACTTTGAAGAGGAGGCGTCAGATGAATTGACGTTTGCTCTTAAACTTATAAAGGAGACGCCAATTGGATTGGCTAGGCCACCTTGTGTTACCAATCCAATTGGCACCTATGCCTTAAGTTTTAAAGGAGGCGCCAATTGGTCTAGCACTTGTGTGTGTTTCGTATTTTTTTTTAAAACATTGTACATGATAGATAAAGTCGAAATCGGACCAATTCATATTAATATTAATACCCATTTACACAAAAAAGACTAATGTCGATGATCGGGATCACCCAATCGATCTCCGGTCCCACATCCCCTAGCTACCCGAATTTGTTGCCCTAACTCGCGTTGATAATTCACCTTAGACGTTTGAGTATCTGAGGGCCCAGGAACATCATCACCAACTGCAGGAGATTGCCTAAGATAGCCAGACAAATCAGCATAGTCTTGTGTATGCATCGAAGAGGTACCGTCATAGCTAAGTTCCTGACCCATGCCAGAGTAGTTGGGTTGGGTTTGAGTTATTGGAGGGCGACCGGGACGATTGAAGGGAGACATTTGTGTGAATGATGCGTCGGGGAAAGGTTAAAATGATTGTTATGGTGTTTGGTAGACATATGGTTGTTGAAGGTTTTGATTTTGATATGTTTGGGCTTCTTGGCTATGGCAGGAGGAGGGACGGTTGGTGTTAAATGATCATTGAGTGTTTTGGCTAAGGCGGCTATGGTAGGGTGATGTGTTGGATGCATAGCCATGTTGGATCTCTTGATGATGGTCTAGTTGGTGGTGGTGGTACGGGGTATGCTCTTGGTATTGTGGTTGGGTGTATGGCATGTTAAGATTGTATGTTTGTGTGTTTGTGGATCGGAAATTTTGATGGATAGGGGTTGTGAGTAGCCGGTCTGACAATGTTGTTGGGGGTTAGATGTTGAGCCTTTTGGTGTGTAAGTTGTCTAGTGTGGGTCGTATAGGTACATATCCTCGGCGATAAACTCAAATCCAACCGATTTGTATCAAGCCATATAATTACGACTTGGTTTTTCTTCAGTTGGCATCGCAACGTCTGTTAAGACATGGTCTTGGTGGTGCTTCCATTTGCGACACTCAGATCTAGCGAAGTTTTGCCATGGGTTAAAGTTCCATTGGTTGTTAAATTTGCGTAGATGTCATTCTCCTAGGTTTGTTAGGGGATCTGGGATGTGTTGAAGTATACTGAACTGCAATTTAACACGACCACTATTGTGCATCTCCATAGTGGTGAATCTTATGATTGGTGTGCATGCAGTCCAAACGGTTGCGTCTTGTTCGTTGATTTCATGGTTATGATCCAAATTTAGATATGGACGTCAAATGAACTGTAATGTGAACATATATTAGATTATAAATTTGGTAGAAGAAATTAACAAATTATTACAAAATAATTAGGTTAATGGCCATACATTTGTCGGTCGAATGTGATCCAAGAGATTGCGATATTGGGTAATACAGTGCCTAGGACATCTATTATAACTCATACCATGTGCCGACCATCTGCACCATAAAAGTAAAAATATTATTTAGAGATAATAATCGGTAAATTAAGTAAATATAGTCCATTTTTAAGAACTTACTTTTGTGCATACGGGAATGTGAATAGGTTGTTGTCGACGGGCGTTATGGACGGTAGTCTGAACCAACCCCATGCTTGGAGCAACACAACACATCCAGAAAATATAGATGTGTTTTTGTATGCATTTTTTCACAAAGAGCTATAAAGATAAGCCAAACAAGCGGACCCCCAACTATAACTTCATATTCTATCTACATGTCTTAGTAAAGGTAAATACATAACATGCATACTAGAACCACTACCTTCAGAAAATAAAAATGAACCAATTAAAAGCATAATGTAACACCTAGTTTTTATTATTCGAGCATCTTCGGTAGAATTCTCATCTAACTGTAAGCTGTTATAATATGCCTTAAGGCGTGAAAGGAGTATACCTTGACCTCTCGAGGTATCATCTAACAAATCAGCATCCAAGAGGTCCATGCATATTGAATTCGCATAATTGGTTTTACCATTTACTCTCTTACCTTCGATAGGCAGTCCCAATAACATGTAGACATCTTCTAACGTCACGGTATATTCACCGGTTGGAAACCAGAATGTGTGTGTCTTGGGACACCATTTTTCACATAACGCAAGAATAAATTTATTATCCACCGACCAAGACATTATTTTTCTTATATGTCCAAAACCGGCGAGTTCGACAAACGGTTGAATCATCGGGTACATGTGTACAAATTCGAGGACCCGGGTTTGAAACCTAGAAACATCTTAAAAAAGAAACAACAAAATATGTTACTTTATAAAAGATAAACAACAAATTAGGTATCGTTATTAAAAATCATTCTAGACAAAATAATACAAGAATTAAACGCTTACATAAGTTGTTATTTTTGCAACTGTGCCTCTGTGCGATTCACCTATTGTGAGGAGAGACATCTTGTCGCAGTAAATATTTAAAACAGTGGTTGTTGCAGATGAAAGAGTTGTTGTTGTTGAGGAAGAAGTGATTGTTGGTGAGGAAAAAATGTGAGACTTGCTTGGCTATTTATAAGGTGTGACATGCAAAGACATGCAAAAGTTTGAATGCATGGATAATGGTGCTTGCGTGTTCATGCCAAATGGTTTGGCGCCCATGTGCAAATGTCATATGCTAGTGTTGTTGATTCTAAGTGTTGGCAGCAATTTTGGTAAAACAAAGAATGCTCACAAGATGTTATGTGTGATGTCTTAACATGAGATATCCTTTGTACCTGCTGGAGTTCAAGAACATGTTCATGCAGGATTGTTTCAGAATGTCATACACAAGGTCATGGCATCTGATATTGGATGTACCTGCTGGAGCTTAAATGAAAGACATGTTCATGCAGGATTGTTTCAAGATGTCATACACAAGGTCATGGCATCTGATATGGTTGTACCTGCTAGAAGTTATAAAAGGAATTATTGGATTATGTAGGATTTTTCCAGGATGTCAGACCCGATGTCATGACATCCTGTACACAGAACATTCAGTATGAATGTCTGGTGTTTTGTGATTGCACAATTAATGGCAATCTTTGTATGATTGAAGATCTGATTAGTTGGCACATTCAATCATGGATTACAACCAGATTTACTTATTTTCCAAGGAGATCTAACCAGCTGTTATAAAAAGATTTGATTGGAAAATAGATTTAGGGTTTTCAAGATGTCCAAGCCCAGCTGGATGCTTCTATAAAAAGGGACTTAGAAAACCTGTTTGAACACACAACCAATACTGAGTGAAATATAGAGAGAGAGCTAGGGTTTGTGTCTGTTTAGTCGTGAGACTTGTAAGCCATTCAAGTCATCCATTGATGATTGAATTGGACTGATTTGTGGTTGTAATTTGTCACTCTGAAGCTGTTAAGCAAGAGTGTGTGTCTTCTTGATCAAAGCTGTGAAGCAAGATCAAGAGTGTGTCTTCTTGATTGAAACTGTGAAGTAAAATCAAGAGTGTGTTATTGAAAAGTATTTTCTTTTCTCAAGGGATTGTTGTTTAAGATCACAGGTGTGATTGTAGGGAAGTGAGTGGGTTCTCATATCTAAGAGTGCTTAGGTAGAAATTGCACGGGTAGAGATTAGGTGAGAAAGACTCTAACTTGTTGAAGTGTACGGAGAGTCTTTGAACTAATTCTATTTTAGTGAATTTCCTTCCTGGCTTTGTAGCCCCCAGACGTAGGTGAGTTGCACCGAACTGGGTTAATAATTGCTTGTGTCATTTGCTTTACCATTCTGTATCTTTATCCTATGTGTGTTAATAGATATTAGTGTCGTGACATTACCTTCGACATTTTATATCTGATACCAGAATTTCAATTGGTATCAGAGCAGGCATCCTGCTCTGGTTCTGGGTGAGATCTAGGGACAATACTTTCTGGTACAATGGAGAGAGATGGAGGATCTGTTCATAGGCCCCCAATTTTGGATGGTTCTAACTATGACTATTGGAAACCTCGAATGGTAGCTTTTCTAAAATCTCTTGATAACAAGTCTTGGAAAGTTGTGTTAACAGGTTGGGTGCATCATATCATTACTAAAGAAGGAGAAGCCACTACTGAGAAGAAGCCTGAAGAACAATGGTCCAAGGAGGAGGATGATCTAGCCCTTGGAAATTCTAAAGCTTTGAATGCCATATTTAATGGAGTAGACAAAAATATTTTCAGGTTAGTAAACAACTGTGAAATGGCCAAAGATGCTTGGGACATTCTCAAGACCACTCATGAAGGCACCTCTAGGGTTAAGATGTCTAGGCTTCAGCTGCTCACCTCCAAGTTTGAAAACTTAAGGATGAAAGAAGATGAAAACATTCATGAATTTCACATGAGTATCCTTGAAATTGCTAATGCCTCAGGAGCACTGGGAGAGAAGATGACAGATGAAAAACTGGTAAGAAAAATACTTAGGTCACTTCCTAAGAGATTTGCAATGAAGGTGACTGTCATAGAAGAATCTCAAGACATTTCCAACATGAGGGTAGATGAGCTAATTGGTTCCCTCCAAACCTTTGAGATGGGATTGAATGATGGTTTTGAAAAGAAAACAAAGAGCATGGCCTTTATGTCAAACACAGAAGAGGAAAAGAGTCAGGAGGTTGATGAAGATTTGGTCAATGAAGTAGCAATGTTGGGAAGACAGTTCAATAAATTGTTGAAAAAGATGGATGTAAGATCTAAGACAAATGTCAAGAACATCTCATCTGACATCAGTAAAACCAACAATGTTGGAAGAAGAGCAAGATCAGATGAGAAGCTCAAAGAAGGAAAAGAGGTACAGTGCTATGAATGTGATGGGTATGGACACATCAGGACTGAATGTGGAACCTACCTCAAGAAACAGAAGATGAGTCTTGCTGTCACTTGTGTCATACCCCAAAATTTGCCCATTAATATTTCAAGACATTTTTCAGGGCACTCCGACTCATTTTTATGACACTGATCTCAAAGGAACGAAGGCCCAGCTCACGAATGGCCCAATCCAGAAAATGGCCCAAAACTGGCCTGTTCGCTACACGCTCGCCTAGCGAACGTTACGTTCGCTACACGCTCGCCTAGCGAACGTTCGCTACACGCTCGCCTAGCGAAGCAAACGTTCGCTACCAGCTCGCCTAGCGAGGCTGACAGACAACAAAAAATTTCGGGCCTCATTCTGAGCCCATTAGGTCATGAAAAAGGGCATTATAAATACCAGCACTTCAGTAATGAAAAGGAGGACGAAAAAAGGAGAAAGGAGAACCCTAGCAAGCAAACCCTAGCGCTCACAGACGGAAAACCCTGAAGGAAAAGCCGGCGGCCGCAAGGTCACTTCCGCTCAATTCGATCCGATCGCCGATTCAAGGTTGTAATTCGATTGCAAACAGGTTTGCATCACTATTATCGCTTTATTTTCTTAATTTGCATGTGATACCGCTTTATGTTCTTAACTTGCATGTGATATTATAATTGAATTCATAAACATATTTGAGGTTTTGCATGTGAATTTAAGTGTGCCTGAATATTATGAATGCTGAACCATGTAATTATGTGTTGGATGCCATAAGCCATGTCGCAGGTTGAAGTCATATTATTCTGAAATTCAAAACCCGTGGCCGCTCGCTAGCACATCGCTAAGCGAGCCTGTAGCGAGCATTCGCTAGGCCCTCGCTAGGCGAGGCAGAGGCGAACGGGACAGCCGTTGATATTTGTTATGTCCTATGCATAACCTGATATATTCTATGTTAATTATGCACTGTTTTGCTTGACATTCATGCTGCTGTGTTTTCTTTTGCGGTGTAATCCTCGATTGCACCCCGATTTGGTATTCTAACCCGTTTGCTGAATTTTGCAAAGGTTCACATGTCCCAGGAAAAGATTGCCGTTAGGTCTTCCACTTTATTTGTGGGATACCCTTGTGGAGACTCACCCTAAATTGCTTAATTAATTTTAATGTGTTAATTTTAATGTATTAATTTTAATGTATTAATTTTAATGTATTGATTTTGATGTGGAGATTCACCTTAAATCACCTAATTGACTTTAAAATATGGCCTTTAAATATGTGATCTTGGACCTCTCTTTTGCCTTACGATATTACGGTATAACGATCATGTCCCGCGAATGTAGGGATACACTTAGCAAAGACCCTCCGATTAAATCATCATGTCCCTTTAAAATAAATCATAGTCCCTCGGATGTTGCCTTCGAATATATGATTTTGTCCCTCGATGACCCTTCGGTATAGCCTACGGTTAAATGATGATCGTCCCTTCGAATGCTAAGGTATCCTTACAACTGTTGCCTTCAATGACCTATCAATGACCCTACGATGACCCTTAAACATCCAAAGGGTAAGATTACTTACTTCTCAATAGTAAGGACAGTTTTACCCTCATAAGGATAGGAAATGCCCATAACGACCTCAGGAAGGTATAACTCTCAATTACCGGATCATAACCTAAAACATTTTCCACCCCTCACACTTTACACTTTACAAATCCTAGAAAATCACCACTTGGTATACATTCATACTAGAATCATTACCGAGTTATATTTTTCTAAACCATTTTCAAAATCAAATGAGATAAATACTTTGTATACATTCATACGAGAATCATTACAAAGTTAAACTCTCTTTCAAACATTTTTTTCAAGCAATTCACCGACACTTTTCAGACAAAAATATAAGTGATCCAGTAATTAAGAGCCCATGGATAACCATGGATACAAAGGGTGCTAACACCTTCCCTTTGTATAATGTACCTCCCGAACCCAAAATCTATTGAGGTCTTTCCTGTTCTTTTCCACCTTTCCTTATTGGATAAAAGAAAAGTCGGTGGCGACTCTTGCTATCCGCGACATTGCGATAAAAAGCAAAACACCCCAAGTCAGTTCACCGTATGACAGAACTGGCGACTCTGCTGGGGACGATTACAAGAGAGGTTACCTTAAAAACACGATCACTTATTTAAAATTGTCTGATTCACTTTTAAGGGATTGCTTGGGTATTTTTGAGTGAAAGATCCTACACCCGGATCTAGTGTACCTTAGGTAAGTAGCAATAGATCATCGCGACTATCCGGCGTATACCGGAATGGTCAAAATGATGGCTACGGTTAATGTGACACTTTGGATGTCCTGATGTTCCTCATGTTTACTTGAGGAAAAATTTGGCATTCGCGTGGTGTCATCAAAGCATTAACCAGACCTTTAGAACCCTAATTGACTCATCCTAGCCATTAGAAAGTAGTGAGATAACTGGCTTCGGTTCCGACTGGGGTTGGTTGATACTCGATACTACACTCTTTGAGATTGGACTTTAGGGAAGCTTTGGTCAACCACTTGGTGTTGCACTGAAGTGGACTTAAAGGAAGGTCGATGATCTGAGATCCTTCTAGAACCCGGTTACTATTCTAGGACAGGTTGAACCAACTAAACTTCAGTGGGGAGGGTACTTACCTATGGAACTCATGCAAGCCTTAAAACCTAGGGATGATTGTTGTGGGACTTGCTTATGCTTGTTTAACATCTTAACATCATAACATCATGACATCATAACATTGTACTAACCATTTCAAGGACTTAGGGATTTAACTTTGCTCTGTTTGTAAAAAAAAAAAACAAAAAAAAACAAAAAAAAAACAAAAAAAAAACAAAAAAAAAAAGTTTCCTTTTTTGGGTAGTCTATATAAAGTTAAGTTCCAAAAGTCCTTGAAAACATTTCATACATTGCATAGCATAACATAGCATAACAGATACTCTAAAGGGATCAGTGTTCTCACGGTTTTCCTCCAAATAGAAAAATGGATCTCGAACAAACTGTCAAAGATCTCCAGACTCAGAATGCTCAATTCAAGGAGATGATGCTAAGCTTATCCAAGGGGCAGGAGGAACTGAAGGCTCTTCTGGTCGAAAAGAAGAAAGACAAGAAAGCTGTGAGTTTCATTAACCCAGGAAGAAGGCGTAAAGGACAGGCTACGGGAATCAAGTTTGGAATCCCGAATGGTCCAGAGGAGGGGGCGGAGAATGACTCAGAGGAAGAGAACGCTGATTTCTCCAACCCTGAGGATGACGATGAGAACTATGAAAATGAACAGTACTCTCCAAGAGATGATAAGTACAAATTGCTGGAAGAACGCATGCTAGCCATGGAGGGTCAGAAGGCGCCTGGTCTGGATTTCGAAAGTTTGGGCCTGGTTTCCGATGTGACCATTCCCCGCAAATTCAAAATCCCCACTTTCACTAAGTACGATGGTGCATCCTGTCCTCAGATGCATTTAAGGGCTTATGTGAGAAAGATCCAGCCGCATACCACTGATAAGAAACTATGGATCCATTTCTTCCAAGAAAGTCTGTCTGGCACTCAGTTGGAATGGTATTATCAGCTCGAGAGCTCTGACATCCGCACCTGGACTGATTTAGCAACGGCTTTCTATAAGCAGTACCAGTACAATTCTGAGCTAGCGCCTACTCGGCTACAGTTGCAGAATATGGCCATGGGATCTAAAGAAAGCTTCAAGGAGTATGCTCAGAAATGGAGAGATTTGGCCGGCAGGGTCAAACCCCCTATGACTGACCGAGAATTAGTAGACCTGTTCATGGGTACCCTGACTGGCCCATTCTACAGCCACCTACTGGGGAGTTCTTCGTCAGGTTTCACTGAACTTATACTGACAGGTGAACGGGTAGAGAGCGGCATTCGAAGTGGAAAGTTACAGGCAGCTACTTCTACAAGCAGTAAAAAGTCCTACCATGGGAAGAATGAATCCAATGCTGTGTATGGTCAAAAGAATCATAACAAGAAAAATGGTGACCATGCCGTTGGAGCAGTGACAATCGCCGCCCCGCCAGCTCAAAACTTCCAGCAAAGACCAGACAGACCAAGAAGGCAGTTTACCAAGCTCAATATGACTTTAGCACAAGCACTGCAAAGTATGCTAAAGGTAAACTTAATCACTCTCAGAGGTCCTCCTGCAAATGTCAACACTACTTCGCCTCGTTATAATCCCAATGCCAGGTGTGCATATCACTCCGATAGCCCCGGGCACGATACAAACGATTGTTGGCTGTTAAAGAATAAAATTCAGGACATGATCGACGCTGGGGAAATTGAGTTCGAGCCTCCGGAGACTCCTAATGTCATCACTGCCCCTCTGCCTAATCATGACAAGACTGTCAATGCTGTGGAGGATACTGATAGCGGTTGTGACTTGGATAGCTGGATTCTCCCAATAATTGATGATGGACTCAATAATTCGAAGGCTGAAGACACTATCCCGATTTCCTTTAGTCAGGAGTAATTGTTATTGCTATTTTAGTGTTTCAAAGCATTGTGTCTAGGCCCGGGGCATAATAGCTAATTTTTCAAGGGTTTTGTCATTTTCATAAGCATATTCATATTCAATAAATCAATGGACTTTTTGCATTCAAATATTGCGCTCTTTATCTTTCCTGTTATTTTTCAAACAAGCTATGTTTTCTTGCACACACCCACGTAACAATTTATCGATCCATATCCACTCTGGATCCTGTTGATAATAGTTCTACTACTGTTCATTATGACTTTGAAAATCCGATCTACCAAGCCGAGGATGGAAGTGAGAAAGGTTGTGAAGTCCCTGGAGAACTTGCCAGACTGTTACTACCATACAGCCGCATGAGGAATCGATTGAAATTGTAAATCTGGGTACTGAAATAGACGAGAAAGAAGTCAGAGGTTTCTTGGGGCACTTGAATTACATTGCCCGATTCATTCCACACTTGACTGCTACCTACAAACTCATCCTCAAATTACCAAAAAGAAAAATCAAGAGATGGGATGGAATGATGAACGACAAAATCAAGAAATATCTCCAGGAACCTCCAATTCTGATGCTACCAGTTGAAGGAAGACCTCTCATCATGTATTTGACCGTGTTAGAAAATTCAATAGGGTGTGCTGGGGCAACATGACGAGTCTGATCGAAAAGAGCATGTCATACACTGCCTTAGCAAAAGGTACCGACTATGAAACAAGATACTCACAGCTCGAGAAAGCTTGCTGCGCTTTGGTTTGGGCTGCTCGCCGACTAAGACAGTATATGTTGAATCATGCCACCTTATTGATTTCTAAGATGGATCTTATCAAATATACATTCGAGAAACCTGCTGTCTCCTGAAAGAGTTATCACTGATAATGGTACTAAACTGAATTCTGCATGCAGTTCAAAATAAAACACCATAACTCTTCTCCGTACCGGCCAAAGACGAACGACGCCGTGGAGGCTGCTAACAATATCAACAATATAACAGTAACATACAAAGACTGGCATGAGATGTTACCTTTTGCTCTTCATGGTTACCGCACTTCGACAGGGGCAACCCCTTTCTCTTTAGTCTATGGAATGGAAGCCGTTTTACCAGTGGAAGTTCAGATTCCCTCTCTAAGAATTGTGAAAGATGCAGGCTTAGATGAGGATGAATGGATTCAAACTCGACTCGATCAGATAAATCTGATTGATGAAAAGAGACTTGCGGCTGTTTGTCATGGGCAGATATATCAGAAGCGCATGACCCAGGCATTCAACAAAAAGGTCAAGAGACGAGTGTACCAAATCGGCGACTTAGTTATCAAGCGTATCATTCTACCGCAAGGTGATCCCAGGGGCAAATGGGCTCCCACATACGAAGGGCCATTTGTAGTTAAGAAGGTATTCTCTGGTGGAGCCATGATGCTTGCTACAATGGATGGCAAAGACTTCCCACATCCCGTGAACGCAGACATAGTCAAAAAATACTACGCATAAAAGAGACCCGCTAGGTCGACGTACCTAGGCAAAAGTAAGGGCATCCCGGCGAACCAAAAGGGTTCGGGCAAAAATTAGGGATAAACATATAAAGACGTACACCCGGCAAGTCGAAAACCTGAAAAGGCGGCTTGAGCAAAAAAGGGAATCCCGGTGGACTGAAAACCTGAAAAGGCGGTCCAGGCAAAAATTAGGGATTAAAGCATATGACTATGCCCCGTTCTCTGTCTGCTTCAACCAAGCTCAAGGGACTGAACAAGCCAATCACTTCTATCCGACAGCAGGAGATGAGATGCTTGAAGATATAATGACAGTAGTGGATTTAAAATCAATAGGACTTTTCCTGCATAGCTTTTTCTTTGTTTTCTCGGCAATTTCCTCTTACTAGGATTTCTGTCTCCTTGTACACGATTTGCCTGTTCATGGGCCCTCTTTCAAAATCAATACAATTTCATTTCCAAAAAGATGCTTTTGTCTTACTTTCTCTGTTTTGTTTGCGTAAACGTCCATTGATTTAACTTGAATTGATTTATGCATTTGAATACGATCAATGTTTACCAAAAATGCATGCCTAGAATGGTAATAGCAATTACTATACGACTTCAGGATCGAGGAGAAGGTCTAACCATGCTTCCCAATGAATCCATTGCTAATTCGATTCCCCGGCAACGCCAGTTATTCCCCCAGAAGAAATTGGCATTACTAGACAAATGGGTCATCTCTTCCACCCCCAGTCAGGCTCTGTTGGATATTTCCACCATCAGACAGAAATCAAGTATCCTCAGCTAAGAAAGGGTCATCAATACAAATATCTCCGACCAGAAGACTGAGATTTATTTCCCCAGTAGAGTCCCCTGGAAGAACGTTTCAGACACATAATTCATTCATTACATCATTTCACATCACATACCTACATACAATTTTCGTTCCGCATCATATACATTACATCATTTCATAACATATACATGTATACAATGCTCTCATTTATTCCAGACGCATAATTCACTCATTACATCATTTCACAGCATACGCATGCATACAACATTTGCATCTCATGCATCATGACATGGCATGAAGTTAACTTTATTTTTCAGGTTAATTATCCTCCTGATACAGTCAAAACAAAGGTCCATTCAGACGGACATCCTTATCGATTACATTCAAGATTCAACTATATCCCTCAGATACTGCCTAGCGTACGGTACATTCCGAGCTCACCCCAGACATTCATTGCCAATACAACATATACAAATACTATCAGATATAGCCTAGCGTACGGTCCACCCTGATTCATCTCAACACATGACTCCTTCAACTCAGATACGATCTAGCGTACGATCCATTCTGACCTTCAATAACTCAGATACAGTCTAATGTACGACCAAGTTAGACCTTCAAATCTTCAAATACCACTCAGATACAGTCTAATGTACGATCAAGTTAGACCAGATTCTGCTCAGTGACAGTCTAATGTACGACCAAGTTAGACCTTCAAGTCCTCAGAGGCCACTCAAATACTGTCTAATGTACGACCAAGTTAGACCTTCAAGTCAGATTCTGCTCAGTGACAGTCTAATGTACGACCAAGTTAGACCGTCAAGTCCTCGGACAACTCAGATAAGGTTTAATGTACGACCAAGTTAGACCTTTATCTCCTCAGATGCTACCTTCGGACAGGTACATTTCTGAATGGTAGTCTAGTATACGACTACTCCCTTACTCAGATGCTACCTTCGGACAGGTACATTTCTGAATGGTAGTCTAGTATACGGCTACTCCCTTACTCAGATGCTACCTTCGGACAGGTACATTTCTGAATGGTAGTCTAGTGTACGACTACTCCCTTTTCAGCAGATTCAGCCTAATGGACGGCTCATGCTGCTCATACATGGTTTAATGTACGACCAAGTTAAACCTTCATCTACTCAGATGCTACCTTCGGACAGGTACATTTCTGAATGGTAGTCTAGTGTACGACTACTCCCTTTTCAGCAGATTCAGCCTAATGGACGGCTCATCCTGCTCAGACATGGTTTAATGTACGACCAAGTTAAACCTTCATCTACTCAGATGCTACCTTCGGACAGGTACATTTCTGAATGGTAGTCTAGTGTACGACTACTCCCTTTTCAACAGATTCAGCCTAATGGACGGCTCATTCTGCTCAGATATGGTTTAATGTACGACCAAGTTAAACCTTCATCTTCTCAGATGTTACCTAGTGTACGGTACATTTCTGAAGTGTAGTCTAGTGTACGACTACCCCCTTTTATCATCAGATTTAGCCTAATGGACGGCTCATTCTGCTCAGATATGGTTTAATGTACGACCAAGTTAAACCTTCATCTCCTCAGATGCCACCTAGTGTACGGTACATTTCTGAAGTGTAGTCTAGTGTACGACTACCCCCTTTTTTATCATCAGATTCAGCCTAATGGACGGCTCATTCGGCTCAGATACGGTCTAATGTACGACCCAATTAGACCTTCGTCTCCTCAGATGCTACCTAGTGTACGGTACATTTCTGAAGTGTAGTCTAGTGTACGACTACCCCCTTTTATCATCAGATTCAGCCTAATGGACGGCTCATCCTGCAACTCCAATACAGCCTGTCATAAGACCCATTTGGATCTTCAGCTCAGAGACGATCTAGCGTACGATCCGTTCTGATTTTTCATCCTCGGCAAAGTCATCCGCCTAACGAACAGCTCACTCTGGTAATCAGATACGATCTAGTGTATGATCCATGCTGATCCCTTATCCCCAGCAGTATATAGCATACTCTGATTCCCCAGCGAAGTCAACAGCATGATGGATGATTCACTATACGGTCTAGCGTATGACCCGGTATGACATCCATGTCTTCAGACATCGTCTAACGTACGACACAATCGGAAGCTCGTCATCAAACTTCCTGGATGGCGTCTCTAAGCCCATCTCCATCAAGACTAGCCCCTGATTGACAATCGCAAAATTTTGGGGCATTCTAGTGTTCAATAATCTTTCACCTCCAGATCACGAACGGCACATACCATTCTACTCTCTCGGTTCGAGAATATTGAACAGGGGCAGCTGTCATACCCCAAAATTTGCCCATTAATATTTCAAGACATTTTTCAGGGCACTCCGACTCATTTTTATGACACTGATCTCAAAGGAACGAAGGCCCAACTCACGAATGGCCCAATCCAGAAAATGGCCCAAAACTGGCCTGTTCGCTACACGCTCGCCTAGCGAACGTTACGTTCGCTACACGCTCGCCTAGCGAACGTTCGCTACACGCTCGCCTAGCGAAGCAAACGTTCGCTACCAGCTCGCCTAGCGAGGCTGACAGACAACAAAAAATTTCGGGCCTCATTCTGAGCCCATTAGGTCATGAAAAAGGGCATTATAAATACCAGCACTTCAGTAATGAAAAGGAGGACGAAAAAAGGAGAAAGGAGAACCCTAGCAAGCAAACCCTAGCGCTCACAGACGGAAAACCCTGAAGGAAAAGCCGGCGGCCGCAAGGTCACTTCCGCTCAATTCGATCCGATCGCCGATTCAAGGTTGTAATTCGATTGCAAACAGGTTTGCATCACTATTATCGCTTTATTTTCTTAATTTGCATGTGATACCGCTTTATGTTCTTAACTTGCATGTGATATTATAATTGAATTCATAAACATATTTGAGGTTTTGCATGTGAATTTAAGTGTGCCTGAATATTATGAATGCTGAACCATGTAATTATGTGTTGGATGCCATAAGCCATGTCGCAGGTTGAAGTCATATTGTTCTGAAATTCAAAACCCGTGGCCGCTCGCTAGCACATCGCTAAGCGAGCCTGTAGCGAGCATTCGCTAGGCCCTCGCTAGGCGAGGCAGAGGCGAACGGGTCAGCCGTTGATATTTGTTATGTCCTATGCATAACCTGATATATTCTATGTTAATTATGCACTGTTTTGCCTGACATTCATGCTGCTGTGTTTTCTTTTGCGGTGTAATCCTCGATTGCACCCCGATTTGGTATTCTAACCTGTTTGCTGAATTTTGCAAAGGTTCACATGTCCCAGGAAAAGATTGCCGTTAGGTCTTCCACTTTATTTGTGGGATACCCTTGTGGAGACTCACCCTAAATTGCTTAATTAATTTTAATGTGTTAATTTTAATGTATTAATTTTAATGTATTAATTTTAATGTATTGATTTTGATGTGGAGATTCACCTTAAATCACCTAATTGACTTTAAAATATGGCCTTTAAATATGTGATCTTGGACCTCTCTTTTGCCTTACGATATTACGGTATAACGATCATGTCCCGCGAATGTAGGGATACACTTAGCAAAGACCCTCCGATTAAATCATCATGTCCCTTTAAAATAAATCATAGTCCCTCAGATGTTGCCTTCGAATATATGATTTTGTCCCTCGATGACCCTTCGGTATAGCCTACGGTTAAATGATGATCGTCCCTTCGAATGCTAAGGTATCCTTACAACTGTTGCCTTCAATGACCTATCAATGACCCTACGATGACCCTTAAACATCCAAAGGGTAAGATTACTTACTTCTCAATAGTAAGGACAGTTTTACCCTCATAAGGATAGGAAATGCCCATAACGACCTCAGGAAGGTATAACTCTCAATTACCGGATCATAACCTAAAACATTTTCCACCCCTCACACTTTACACTTTACAAATCCTAGAAAATCACCACTTGGTATACATTCATACTAGAATCATTACCGAGTTATATTTTTCTAAACCATTTTCAAAATCAAATGAGATAAATACTTTGTATACATTCATACGAGAATCATTACAAAGTTAAACTCTCTTTCAAACATTTTTTTCAAGCAATTCACCGACACTTTTCAGACAAAAATATAAGTGATCCAGTAATTAAGAGCCCATGGATAACCATGGATACAAAGGGTGCTAACACCTTCCCTTTGTATAATGTACCTCCCGAACCCAAAATCTATTGAGGTCTTTCCTGTTCTTTTCCACCTTTCCTTATTGGATAAAAGAAAAGTCGGTGGCGACTCTTGCTATCCGCGACATTGCGATAAAAAGCAAAACACCCCAAGTCAGTTCACCGTATGACAACTTGGTCTGATGAGACTGAAACAGAGGAGGCTGCAAATCTTGTGACTGCTTTGACAGGAAGATGGGGGTCTGATGAAGACTCAAGTGATGGTGAAGTAACCTTTGAAGAATTGGCCTCTACCTACAGAAAGTTGTTCACAAAAGTGTAAAGTTGTGCAAACAGGTTGAAAACCAGAAGAAGGAAATAACTCAACTTGAGAATGAGAAGGAAGAATACTTGGAAACCATCTCCAATTTACAAACAGAAACAGTGGTTCTGAATGCCAAGCTAGTTGAAAATCCACAAGCTGAAAGTTAGAAGATAGCACAGCTGGAAAGTGAGAAGGCAGACCATGTGAAAATCATCTCTAAGTTGAAAACTGAAGTCATGTTTCTAAATTCTAAACTAGAAGAGATGACCAAGTATATAAGGATGTTAAGCAATGGATCTGACTCCTTAGACAAGATTCTCCAAACTAGACAAATAACAGGAGACAAATCTGGCATTGGGTATAATGACTCAAAGCCTGAGAGCAATTACACTGGTGCCAAATCTCAAGCCAAACCTACGTGCATCTATAATAAAAGTAAACCTGTGATGTCACACTATATGTCACAACACCAGATAAGAAAACAGCATAAAGGGAAACACCAAAGATGGAGATGTCATCACTGTGGGAAATTTGGTCATCTGAAGTCGTTCTGCTATAAACTGTATGGTTATCCTAGGTTTGCTCATCATCAGAATCACTATCAATCCAGACCCAAACAGCACAGGCCTATCATTAAGAAGCAATGGATTCCTAAAACTAATGTTACAGGTTTAATAGCTCACATTCCCCTCAGAATCCCAGCCAAAGAAGAGTGGTACTTTGATAGTGGATGTTCCAGACACATGACTGGAAACCAAGACCTGCTAATTGATCTGCATCATCATACCATAAGCCATGTAACCTTTGGAGATGGAGCAAAAGGTGAAATCAAGGGAACAGGTAAGCTTGATTGTCTTGGAGTTCCTAAACTTGACAAGGTTCTACTAGTTAAGGGCTTGACTATTAATCTAATAAGCATCAGTTAACTATGTGATCAAGGTCTGAATGTTAACTTCACCAAAATTGAATGTCTAATCTTTGACAAAAAGAGTGAATTGATTATGAAAGGAATCGGGAGCAAAGACAAGTGCTACATGTGGAGCTCTCAAATGGATTATCCCTTAAAGAATTCCTATGTCAAAAAGGAATGGACAAAGATGAGTATAGATGCTCTCAAGAGTGATGAAAAACAAGTCTGTGGGAAATGTCAGACAAAGATGTCACACCAGAAGCTCAGACTTAACCTCACCCTCATAGGAGAAAAGGTTATGATGGCTCAAACAACTGAGAGGTTAGATCAAATAGGTGGACATGTGACCAGTCATAGGCAGAATAGAACTATTGGTACTAGGCCATAGGGGATTATATGTTTATCTCAAAGCAAAAATGAAAAGAACAATGTGGAGAAGATTGGGATGACTCCTACTCCTACACATGTGAAATGTATAGAAGATGGAAGCAGTTGGGCTCAACTGGGTTGGATGAAACTATTGATGATTGCATACAATGTCACACACGATGTCATGACATTATATTATGATAACCTGAATGCTGAAACTAGGTCCAAAAATTAGATTCAGCACAAATGGACAGAGTACTGTTTTTGTTATTATCACTTCATTAGAAAATTCGTGGAAGACAAATTCAGAGGTCTAAGGCATGGACTGGAACTAGCAGACAAGGTTGCAAGGAATTTGGGTAAAATTCAAATTGAATATGAGGGAGGAAAATTAGGGATTTGGACTCTTGTGAAATTATGGCAATTAAAGTGGAAAAATAAAGGAAATAAAAACAGTGTTTGCCCTCTTAAAAGAAAGAGCCACATTAATGATAAATCATTCCCTAGCATTGAAAATAGTATCTATCCCCTCAGCACACGCTACATAAACACAACAATCTCCATCTCCATTCAACTTCTCAGAAATGCCCAGCTAGGGCAAAGAAACTTTTCTCAAAAGTCCTACAACATGTTTCAACATCCATCATCATCTGGTTCAAAATCCTCTCACCATGCAAAGACTCCCTCCATGGAGTTTGTAGATGAAGACGTGATGGACGTTACTCCACTTTGCATGATACCAAGCGACACCTCAGGTCCCTCCTCCAAGGCTGGAGATAAGCAAGGTAATACCCCTGGTAACCCATCTCTTCCAAAAGATATGCATTATGCTGATCGTGCCATAAGGAACCTAGTCACTAGGATTCTAAGTGAAGGGCATGAAGTCAAAGGGGTTTCTACCCCTCTGTCCAGAAGGGACCCCTCTCCTGAGGAGGAACCTCATGCTGATAAAGATGATGACTCATCTAGATCAGAAAAGGAAGTTGCTGCTGAAGGGCTATGCTCTCTAGGTAAAACCCTACCTGGCAAGAAACCAGCAAATGTGTCTCAGGAGAAGGTTATTGACCTAGAGGAAGAAAGCTCTGAAGAAGAGGATGATCATTTGGTTCATCTTGTAAAACCTAGTGTAGCTGAGAAACTGAGAACTAGGAAAGAAAAAAGTGTGGCCAAAATGAGAACAGCAAGAGTAAAAAGGATTGCTGGTATAGGACCCTCAAAATCTTGGAGCAAGTTGAGGTTAGGAAAAGGAAAGAAAGAGACAGCTCTGACTCTGAGGAAGATGTCGAAGACGATGTCCCAGACATCTCCCCTGCAAAAAGGCAGGTTGTTCAGAAGTCTCCTGGCAAAGCTGCTGCTGTGCACCTAGACAATATCTCCTTTCATTTAGAAGATGGTGCGGCAAAATGGAAATTTGTCATTCAGAGGAGAGTAGCTATTGAAAGAGAGCTTGGAAAAGAGGCTGTAGAGGTAAAGGAAGTAATTGATTTGATCAAAAATGATGGACTAATGAAGATTGTGGTAGCTCTACCCCAATGTTATGAGGGGTTGGTAAAAGAGTTTATTGTTAATATCCCTGAGGATATTTATGAAAAGAGCAGCAGGGAGTTCTGCAAGGTGTTTGTAAGGGGAAAATGTGTGAAATTCTCACCAAGTATTATCAACAAGTTCCTAGGAAGAGGAACTGATGGAGGGGTGGACCTAGAGACTACAGACAATAAGGTCTGTAGGGTTATTACAGCTGGCCAAGTTAAGGAATGGCCTAGTAGGAATCACTTATCAGTTGGGAGGCTCACTGTCAAATATGCCATCTTACACAAGATTGGTTCAGCTAGTTGGATGCCTACTAATCACATCTCTACCATCTCCATTAGTCTTGGAAGAATCATTCATGCAATCGGAACCAGGATTAACTATGATTTTGGAAAGTTTATATTTGATCAAACCATCAGACATGCCTCCACAAATGCTGTGAAGTTGCCCATTGCCTTCCCATCCATTATTTATGGCATTATCCTAAGCCAACAACCAGGCATTCTGAGTACAAGTGACATTCCAAGCAGGAGAAAGTCCCCTCTATCAATTCACTATAAGCTTTTTGAGGGAAGTCATGTCAATGATGTTGTCATGACATCTGCCAGAAGGGAACCTGCATCTCAAGGTAGCTTAATTAACCAACTAAAAGATACCTGCAAGGAATTGGAGAATGGTATAAAGATGGCCAAGGCAAGAAAAGAAGCTTTGGAAGCTCTTATTTGTAGCCTGGAAAAAGAGGAGATAGAGAAGGCTCGTAAGGATTCAGATGCAAAAGCACAATCCAGTGGCAGCTCTGATGGCTCTGAAGGTGAAGATGAAGGTGAAGGTGATACTTCTTCCTCTGATTGATGGTTCCCCCTCTTGTTTGTTGAAAACTGAAGACTGTATGAGGTGTTCTGTGAAGACGTTGTGTCTGATGTTGCTATATGGATGCTGAAGTTTTTTTGGATTTTTTTGGAAATTGGGTAATGTGTGGCAGTCCTCATTGATGCCTGTTTTGTAATATTTAGGGCTCTTAAAGAGTTCCTTGGATTTGTTCATTATCTCAGCTATCATAGCTGTGTACGATGATGGTTTATACTTCCTGAATATTATGTTTTAACATGCTTAATGTTATAACATCTGATCTAACTTTCTCTGCTAGGCTAATAGACATTTATTTTGTCTGATTGGTCACCTTTGGTCAATTTTTGACTAAAAAGGGGGAAAAGTGCTTATATGGAAGCCGTTGTGGAAGTTGTGAGATGTATATAGCTGGAGGACATCTATTATTAAAGGAAGTGCACAGGTGTTAAAATAGAATGTTGTTCTGTTTACAGATGTCAAAGAGGATGTCTGATATGGTGCACAGGTGTTGTTGTTGAAGCAGATGTCAGAATGACATTCTGGCTGGTATAGGTGCTGGAGTTACAGTAGCTGTTATGTTCATAGAGACTGTTTGTTGTGTGCACAGATTTAGGGGGAGAAGGAGTACCCTTGTGCATTTGTGTGTCTTACTAGTTGCATCCATAACTAGTAATTTTGTTTTTGTTGCACAAATTTAGGGGGAGGAGAAGTACCCTTGTGCATGTGTGTATTACTAGTAGTTATAGCTAGTAATTGTTTTGCTTCTGCTGTTGTTTAAACTACAGTTAAGTTGTTTAACTACCGATAGTTTACCTTGTGAACAAAAAGGACAGATATATGTTTTAGCCAAAATTTGCCAAAGGGGGAGTTTGTTGATTCTAAGTGTTGGCAGCAATTTTGGTAAAACAAAGAATGTTCACAAGATGTTATGTGTGATGTCTTAACATGAGATATCCTTTGTACCTGCTGGAGTTCAAGAACATGTTCATGCAGGATTGTTTCAGAATGTCATACACAAGGTCATGGCATCTAATATTGGATGTACCTGCTGGAGCTTAAATGAAAGACATGTTCATGCAGGATTGTTTCAAGATGTCATACACAAGGTCATGGCATCTGATATGGTTGTACCTGCTGGAAGTTATAAAAGGAATTATTGGATTATGCAGGATTTTTCCAGGATGTCAGACCCGATGTCATGACATCCTATACACAGAACATTCAATATGAATGTCTGGTGTTTTGTGATTGCATAATTAATGGCAATCTTTGTATGATTGAAGATCTGATTAGTTAGCGCATTCAATCATGGATTACAACCAGATTTACTTATTTTCCAAGGAGATCTAACCAGTTGTTATAAAAAGATTTGATTGGAAAATAGATTTAGGGTTTTCAAGATGTCCAAGCCCAGCTGGATGCTTCTATAAAAAGGGACTTAGAAAACCTGTTTGAACACACAACCAATACTGAGCAAAATATAGAGAGAGAGCTAGGGTTTGTGTTTGTTTAGTCGTGAGACTTGTAAGCCACTCAAGTCATCCATTGATGATTGAATTGGACTTATTTGTGGTTGTAATTTGTCACTCTGAAGCTGTTAAGCAAGAGTGCGTGTCTTCTTGATCAAAGTTGTGAAGCAAGATCAAGAGTGTGTCTTCTTGATTGAAACTGTGAAGTAAAATCAAGAGTGTGTTATTGAAAAGCATTTTCTTTTCTCAAGGGATTGTTGTTTAAGATCACAGGTGTGATTGTAGGGAAGTGAGTGGGTTCTCATATCTAAGAGTGTTTAGGTAGAAATTGCACGGGTAGAGATTAGGTGAGAAAGATTGTAACTTGTTGAAGTGTACGGAGAGTCTTTGAACTAATTCTATTTTAGTGAATTTCCTTCCTGGCTTGGTAGCCCCCAGACGTAGGTGAGTTGCACTGAACTGGGTTAACAATTGCTTGTGTCATTTGCTTTACCATTCTGTATCTTTATCCTATGTGTGTTAACAGATATTAGTGTCGTGACATTACCTTCGACATCTTATATCTAATACCAGAATTTCAAGTGTCAATCAAAGTGGCGCCTATTAGGCTTGCATGCATGCTTCATCTTAACCTAGTTTGGCGCATGCATGGCTCTGCATGCTTAGTTACGAGGTCTGCATGAAAGACATGGTATCGCCAATTGGACTGGCGCCCATGTACAAGGAATACAAGCTAGCGCCAATTGGACTGGCGCTAGGGCTTGCATGTTTGACACATCACTTACCTCTAGCATGCATGTTTGACACATCACTTACCTCTAGCTTGCATGCTTGACACATCACTTACCTATATAAGTGTCTTACTATCTACATCCAACAATCAACACAAACTCATCTACACCAAAAAAAATATTACTTTTCATCTGCACAAGAAATATTACAATGTCATCTGCACCAAAATATACTATCAATGCTCACTGCTACGGTGAGACATATGAGTATGATCTATACGAGTTTTGTTTTCAAAACACTGATACTATCTGACTTACGATCAAGAGAAATTCAGATTTCTTGCATTTGAAAAAACAAATTGAATCTTGCATAGGATCTGGTCTTGTGTCATCACGTGTCAAAATCCTATTTTTTTTCGGGAACAGTCAATGCAAATTTTTCCCACTAAAGGTACGGGATGATGATGATGTTGAATATATGTTTGTTAATCACGAACATTCTGGTTACAACTCTATTGAGTTATATATTTCAACCAAGTATATCATCTAGGCAATCTCAGATAACCAATCAAGTTGAATCTGAGGAATTTGATTCAAACAACTCAAATGAAGTCGACGCAGAAGCAGAAGCGGAAGTCAACGTCGTTGATGAAGAAGAAGAAGAGACCGAGACACAGGTCGACCATATGTTGAAAAACAACATTGAAGATTACGATCATCCAGCGCCATTACCTCCAAGTCATGTATATAATCTGCCTCAACATATGACAAACATGGATCTGCATGACGATGAAACATCCAATAGTGTTTTTTATAACTCGTATCCACGATCAAAGGGTGAGTTAAAATTGGGAGACATGTTCCGCACTAAAGAAGAATGTATGCGAGCTATCAAAAAATTTCACATGAATAACTCTGCTGATTTCACCGTGAAACGCACTGATTCGAGAAGGTATGTCATCGAATGTAGTAAGATACTTTGCAAATTTCGGTTGACTGCGTCTCACAAAAAAAGAAGTGATTCTTGGGAGATAGCTTCTATAGACACACCTCACAGTTGCATTATAACTAATGTTGAACAAGATCACCGTAAATTAAGCGTTGCATTGATATGTCAAGACATTTTTCTGCTTGTTAACAAAGACCCATCAGTGAAGGTGAGGATAATAATATCTCATATCGTCACAAGATATAATTATACTCCATCTTAAAAGAAAGCGTGGATTGCGAGGACAAAGGTTGTTGAACAGGTATTCGGCAACTGGGAGGATTCATACAAAGAATTGCTACGGTTTTTATGGGCCCTAAAAACATACGTACCATGAACAGTTGCAATTATGGAGACATTGCCAGCAATTACACCAAACAGAACCTGTGTTGCTGGAAATAGAATCTTTCACTGCCTTTTTTGGGCGTTCGAACCGTGCAACAAAGGTTTTGCATTCTGCAAACCTATTATTCAAATTGATGGAACGTGGTTATACGACAAATACAAGGGTACTTTGCTTATGACTGTTGCACAAGACGGCAACAATAATGTCTTTCCCACTGTCTTTGCTCTGGTTGAAGGTGAAACCGCTGGTGGTTGGGGTTTCTTCCTTCGATATCTCAGAACACATGTCGCTCCACAAGTCAATCTCTGTTTCATTTCAGATAGACATGCTTCCATTGAGAGCTCTTACAATAACCATGATAACAGATGACATGATCCCCCTTCTATCCATGTCTATTGCATTAGACATATCGAACAAAACTTCATGCGTGCAATCAAAGATAAGAACCTTCGTTAAAAAAAATGGTGAATACATGGTATGCTCTAACTCAACCGTCATTTCAACATTACCGTGATAAAATTATATTGTCTAATGCAGATGCAAGAAGATGGGTGGATAACATACCAATAGAGCAGTGGGCAAGGGCATTTGACAGAGGTTGTCGATGGGACCACATGACAACAAACCTTGTGGAATGCATGAACAGCGCATTTAAAGGCATTAGAAATCTACCAATAACCACTTTGGTCAGAACAACCTATTTTAGATTGGCTTCTACCTTCGCAACCAGGGGTGAAAGATGGAGTGTAGTGCTAATGTCGGGTCAAATATTTAATGAATGTTGTATGAAAGTGATGAAAGTGGAAAGTATCAAAGCTAGCACACACGCGGTTACAGTCTTTGATCGTCATAGACAAAATTTCAATACATAGAAAACAATAGACCACAATGAGAGGAGACCAAATTTATCATATGTTGTCAAACTAAACAGAAGTTGATGAGATTGTGGAAAGTTTCAGGTCTTCCGTATTCCTTACTCACATGTCATTGCGGCATGCGCACATACTCGTCAGGACACTTACAGCCATCTATCTGATGTTTATAACAAAAGCTTCTCAGTGCTACCAATGGAGGAATACTGACATCCATATGAAGGTGACATAGTTTGGCACAACGATGAGATGCGAAGAAAGAAAAAAGGACGGTCAAAAAGCACCTGTATTAGAACAAAAATGGATACGACTGATAAAATGATAAGATTATGTAGTATATATCGTCAACCAGGACACAATAAGAACAAATGTTTCAATCTAGGAACAACATATGCATCATAATCTTTTTGTAACCTTGGACTTTTGTAACCTTTGATTTTTATATATCGTTATCTTTTTGTTACAACAAGGTTAATAACAAACATCACTACAACATAAGCAAACTTAAAACATAACATTTTAAACTGATTACAACAATCAAACTGATGACATCTCGTCCAAACATCATTTCCCTAGCATCCTTATTAGTTTTGACTCGCACCCAACCAAATATACTATCGAGTCTCTCAATACTTCTAATTTTTCCCTTCTGATATTTTTTCATCTAACCAACGAATCAACTCCCTCTTCAGTAGATCGAAAGTACAGATGTTCTAGAAGAGCATCAACATCAGAGGTTTGTCTCTCGAATAAATCATTTTTCCGTAGCGACGACAAACACCAAACATGTTTGCAATATGATGAAATAAGATATGAAAAAATGAATCACAAAATACCTCTATTTATAACAAAAAAATGCACATTACAGTAGGGCGTCAGACTAATTTGCACCTCTTCTCACTTTATACACATGGGTGCAAATTGACGCCTCCTCTCACTTTATACACATGGACGCCAATTGGATTGACAGCATCATGTATTGTAGCCAATCCAATTGGTCTGATACCTATGTCTTACGTTTTTTAATTAACGGGAGTAGTTTGAAAAAAAAATTGAAAACATAATTATTTTGAGATTTTTTTTGAAAAACAAGGGTATTTGAGTAAAAAATTCCTACCCAAACCCTGCCATTATACATACCTAGCAAAATCTCTCCTAACCCAATTTTTGTTCCCCTCTAAAAATAGAAGATTTTGGAGAAAAACAATCTATTTAAAACTTGGACTTCAATGTTATTTTATGTAATATAATATTAAATGCTACAAGGGTGAAAATAGTAAATTTACACTAGTAAAATCCACTCCCCTAAAACCCTTTAGGCTCTATCCCTTATGTATCCCTTGTCAAACCAAACACAGCACACATAAAAGACAACAGCAATGCAGAACAATCTTTATACAGAAATGACAATGAAATGTTAATATTAAACTTCTCAATCTTCTGATTTTCAACGTAGCTGAAATTAATTGTACAAATTTAGAGAAATGTGGGCCTATAACATCCCAATCCAAAATACTACACATTGCATGACACAAGCAAAGCAGACAATTAAATTTTATATCAACCACCTTATACTACAGTTTATCTGACCTGCTTGCTCTTGCAGATAGAACTTTCAACAATTTCTGATTATGCCTTGGGCGTTTTACCCTCTATAGTCGTGTCTTTCTGTGTCGTGTATCCAAAAGTCAGGAAATCTACCAATGTTATACAACCTACCAAAATATCAGTCATCCAAAAAATGCACAAAATGTGAAATAGTTGGGTATCAACAGTTCACTAAGTTAAAACAATAACCCGGAAGCTCACACACTCTTCAAGAAAACCCATGTTATCTGCTACTCAAACTGGTTTTTGGTCAAATTATCTTCGAAATTCAGAGAATTGGCAGCAGTTAAAAGCATGTCCATTCCTCCACCACTTTCCAATTCTTCTACACATTTATTGTTGCAATTGACTTCATTATTAGCTTTTGGCTTTGAAACATTTTCACCAGCTCTCAGCTTGTTATTCTCATACGCCTTTTTTGCCTGGGATATTGCCTTGATTCCAGCATCACATTTTTTGCAGAACCATTTCCCTTTTGGAATAGAATCTAGAGGAGGTTTCATGCAATACATGTGATATGCATGATCACAGCCATCACAGAGGACAATTTGGTCGTCGTTTTGATCGATGAGGCAAACTTGGCATAAACAAGAAGGGCAGTACCACCAACTACCATATGAATTTAATTGCTTGCTTGTCAAGCACCTTACATGGTAGTAGTAACTACTTGGGCAAAACGGGTGACCACATATTCTAATTTTTTCACCATCTATGACTTCATTTCCACACACTTTGCAATCCCGTGTTTTTTTCTCGCCTTTAGATACTTTAACCTCATCATAGCTGCAATGTGAATTCTCTTCAAATTCATTAAGTGTTTCCTCATTTGTAGTGAGGCTTTCATCACCAACTATTTTCTTCGGAGTCATTGCATGATTCAACCTCGTACATACTACACAATTCTCATGGGGAGATCCAAAGCCACTAGTGGTGCAATTAGCACAATACCAGCTTTTGTGAGGTATTTCTTTCACTGCGGGCTCAATACAGGACAAATGGTACACCTTCTCACATGAATCGCACACCAAACAGTCTGTGCCATCTGCCCTTTCTCCACAGCAATTGCAACAGCAAATTTTATAGGTAGTGCACTCTTCCGTCTGCTCCGGTTTCACGTGCGAGTCCGATTCCTGGCAAAAAGAAGTGATTAGAAAGACAACCAAAACAATTTTCATTGCCATTATAAATAAATATCTCAAATCAAAGCCTTAATCATATCAAACGAAGTGTATTTGGTACTCATAAATGGACAGGCACTTTTCGTGCCAGATCATTTGCATCATGAACACAAGACTGTCACATCTATCTAATAAATTAAACAAGACCCCGCCCAGTTTTGTTCAAGCAAATCCTTTAGGCTTGGGAATTGGAACCTAATTTTTCAAGTCATTTGCTGTCAACTAGAGAAAAGGATGAGATAAAAAAAAATCCCACTGTGTAGGGTTTAATATTTCCATTCTTGCAGCAGATCCTATAATCACAGTTGGAATTCACTAGTGTAATGATCTATACATTTGGAACCAAATAGATATAATTAGATTTGTAAGTATCATGTATGATCAGAAAATTATTTCCTAAAATTTCAAGTATTTGATCTCAGAAAAACTTCACAGAAAATAAAATGTACCATTTCATATTAATAAACCACTAGATTTTCCATACAATAGCATATTCACATCTGATCAGTTATGTATGGAACTGGTCAGCAATAAACTATGGTGATATAACTATGATATAATGTCATTGTGCTTCGTGCTTTAAAAATCTTCAAATTTCAAAAGAAAAGCATGAACACAACACAAGTGAAGAAAATTCTGATCTCTAACTGGAACAGAGGGAAATGGAGAATTTACTTGTGGAAGAGTTACAGCCACAACAAAATAAAACTGAAAGGCATAATTTTGGTCTCAAATGTTGTGTTTCTCATAATAACTGACTAATATTAATTAGTCAGTCTCTGCCATAATTAATAGCATGTGACAGTTTTCACTGTTTTTTTCCATAATTCTTTCCTAAATTGATATATAGCTCTCTATTTGATTAGCAGCCATGAAAATGAAATCATTTTTACGGTGTTATCTCATATATTCTCAATATATCAGAGGACAAATCTATCTCCAGTACATACAGCTACACAACAGTGTCTGGCTGCTGCCCTTCATGCAATGTGAGAAAAAATAGCTAAATTGTGAACATATCTTATAGCATATCTAATAACTGTGTGGATCAGCTAGTGAAATATCAAAATGTAATTTTAAAACTCTTACCACTTGTTTTTCATCTTCAAATGTGCTCTGCGCTGAAATTCCAACCTGAAGATATGGCAAATTGTTGGTCATACAGGGAAAGCAAATAAGAGCAGAGAACAAACGGTGAAACTTATGTGATTTGACAAAAATTTGATTACCAGCTCAGAGTAGGAAGTTGTTGACATGTTGGAGAGGCTCTTAGAAAGAGCAGAAACCCCGTTACAAACATCTTGAAGCTTACTCCAGACCTAAATTACAAATCAGGAATAGCCGTACAAAATAAGAACCAGCAATTAACATGGAACAGGCTATGAAATACCCTCAAACAAAACTAAAATAACCACCTAGTGGATCATATTATGATTTCTCCTAGCAGTCATACACGATAAATCAACCACTTCAAATCAACATTTTTATATAAATAGCATTAAACATTAAGAGATAGTCAAAAGAAATAATATGTTATACCCATTTATACTTAACAGTCTTATTTCTAATATAAACTCAGCTTGTACTGCAAGTTAATAACTGACGGTAACTAACTTCTGACAGTTATCAACAGTTACACAAGAGTAACTAAAAGAAATAAATGTTAGAATATATATATATATATATATATATATATATATATATATATATTCTAACATCTGACAGATGCAACTACTAGAAGTCTAAGATTATTCTAGGATAGTTGCAAGTATATACTGAATAGAACATACATAGAATATAATACAAATGTGATCAACAAAAAACAACAATATGAGGCCCAAACCAAAGTTTTCTCTTCTCAAGTGAAGACAGTCTTTAATTGAAATTAGGCGATTTAACTCTTTACAACTTCACCCATTTATTTTATCAAGGGACGAGGGTGGAGAAGATATCACGTTAATTATTCATCTTCTTTACTGTTAATTTCTGTTCAACCAAAGTAATGGAAAAAAACATTTTACTTTTCTTTACCTACACTTTCTCTCCATCCAAGCAATATATAAATTCACTAGTTTTCTTCTCATCTTCTCTTCATTTTCGTTTTATTTATTTTTTCTATCCTAATTTCTCTCCACATTCAAACAGAGTGTAACTGTTGGTAGAAAAGGAAAATGGGAAAGCGAGGATTTGCTACATGAAGATAGGTTCAAAGGTTCAACTAGGGTTCAACTGCAGTCAAATTGGTGATAAACTGATAATTAAATAATATTTTTCAACATTTTAATATCAAATTAAATACACAAAAATTAACATTATATATAACATATTACAACGAAAAATCACTCATTCGTGATCATCCATTTAGTAATAGTTTATGTTAAAAATGAAAGGTATAAAATTAACATGGATGTTAAAGGAATGGGGATAAGAATAATAAGGTAGAATGTATGATGTAAGTTTAAGAATATGTGTGGCAAAGGCAGGATAGAATAGTGGACGCATAAAGGATAAAACTCTCGACTGGAGTAAGGAAGACAGACATGTAGAATAATGGTTTATGACATGTGAAGGCATGATAAGTATACTCTAGTTTCAGTGGATTAAATTTAAGAAACAGATTTCTCGCATGAGTGAAATGGTGGTAGAGAAATGTGATAATACATAAGTTAAGAAATTGATTTCTTGCCCATAATAAAATTCAAGATATGAAAGCTACAAAGCAAAGTCCCTCGTCGATGAGGTAACAACGCAAGAGAGTATATAAATTATAGCAGCACATCTTTTTATCAAAACCGTGATAAACCGGTCACAATCGATTTTGTCCGGTTTCAGCAACTTTACACCGGTTCAGAGGTTATCTTTACAAGTCCAGTTTTTCTACATGGTGGGTTTTGTGACTAATTGGACCGGATATAGGTCCAGTTCCCGTTTTGACCTGTTGAACTAGTCCGGTCCAGTTTTCAGAACCTTGCATAATACCATTAACATAACTGTTGAAGATATACTCCAACACTTCAACTCCATAATAAAACAAAGTAGCAAATTAAATGAATTGCAGCAATATCATGTTCCATGGTGGCTCACTTACAGTATAGGGTTCCAAATTGTAGCAAATAACAAACACAGATCGTACGAACAAAACATAAAATCGATAATTGGATAAAAATAAATAAACGGTGAATGAAGTGAGCTAAGAATAGCTTGTAATTTGTCAGCAAGAGAGAAGGACTTACTATCCTGAACAGAGCAAAGAGTGTAGCCATAATGAAGTAACAGAGTCTAAACCATAAAATTAAAAGAAAATATAATAAAGATTACCGAAGTCGTGGAGGAGTTAGGAAGCAGGAGTGGAAGCATAAAGCAGCAGAAAACCAGAGGTGTAGTGGGGCTTGAATACAAAGTGGGAGTCTGAGTGAAATGTGTCGTACAGTATCTGAAAAATAAAACTGCAGCTCAAAGTTTTCCCTATGTTTTGAGTTTTTCAGACTCGCTAACTTGTGTGCAAACTTGGGAGTCTAAGCAAGCGAGTAGCCTAGTACGAGTTAACAAGAATTTGATTCAAAGAGAGCTAGCATGAGTTCACGAGTTAACTCACTAGTTAAACAACAATGAAATGGAAAACAAATGAACTGAAAATTTATCTTTCATGCAGAGCTTAAAATATTTATTATTTACTGTAAATCTGCTTTTGAAATCGGTTTGCTATCAATAAAAGAGGTAAGTGTACAAAGATACGGCTATGAAATCACTCTGAACAATGAAAAAGAAATACAATGCCCCAGGCAGTTCATGAGGCTTGTTTCTCTCTAACCATTTCCCTCATTCGCTTCTTTCCTTCACCTATCTGTCCTCTATTCCCGCTTATATTCCCCTTAGGCCCAAATTCCTAGCAGACCCTCATTTACTTCAAGTTAAATCATAATTGATTTGCAACATGTGCAGGTAGTTATCTCCTGTAAATTCCTCTTGCTGGTCATGTGAGGTTTGATCCCCTGCTTACACTTAAGGATGTCGCCAACTATCACAAAACTGAACTCCCAATACTTATCACACAGAAAACAGTTGACTCAACTATTCTGAGATTCTAGATTTGTAAATACTTCATATTTTTACAAGAACAAGACAACTAACATTTAAAAATATCAACTTCAAATAACATAAACAGAGGAGACGAAGCATAATGTTCATGAAAAGCCAACAAAGTGCTAAGTGCAAAATACAAACTATAAAACAGAATAAGATGGCACTTTTACTATGGAACTCCTACAAACACACACCACCGTGAATCATGATAAACAATTTCAATCCAAATCTCTGAATAAACGGTTTAAATTCAAATCTATCAGTAATTTGGACAACAACACCAAAACAAAACCAGATAAAACAAGGTAATCACGACAGCACAAGAAAGTTACATGAAAGGACTATAAAGTGCAACTGCAGATCATCAAACACATTGATACTACAAGTCAGCTCATTCTTCCAATTATGCACATGTATCCACACGAAAGCCCACTCACTGCCTCCTCTTTCACACTATAAATGCAATGAATGGAAGATATTGTTTATCATGGATAATCCCTTTATTAATTATATAAACCAAAAAAACTGGCACATCAAACTTTCAAAAATGAAGTACTTATATTGCCATGTGAATTATTTTTTCTATAGTTTTGTTGCTAGTAGAAAGAACCTTTATTTACTGTCTAAAGAAAGGGTCTCTTCAAAGTGAGAAGTTAGGAGTAGTAACTCAAAAATTGTTGCAGAAAGTACTACTGATTGAATATACACTAATTATAATATCTAGAATTAGAGCAAGATTATGGATTGTAGATGATAAAGAATGCATAAACATCAACCATAAGACTTAAGACCCAAACATCATGGTCTTAGGTTAACCAGACATTCAGTCATAAGTGACTCTTAACTTGCATCAAGCACCATATAGGATAAATACATTGTCTAGTTATAAAGAGACTGCTAAAAAATACCTGTTGAATATCTGACAAGAAAAGTGTAGGTGATTGTTCATAAGTTTTCTGCTTCATCCTTGAGCTCGTGACACTAAAATCAAATACACTTTCAAGCTTTATTCCTTGGAAATTTTCAAGTAAAGTCTTGCGTAATGAATTGAATTCTTCTGAGGTTAATATATTGTGGAGCACGCGTTGACACATCTCAGTCACACCATGGCCATGGGGTTCACTAGAAGATCCACTTTGCATGACATGTGCATGACCATTAGCTTCAGTCTGTGGTCTATGAGATAGGCGGTCAAAGTGTGAAGAGAATTCATGTCCATCTTTGTCAATTTTAGAAGTTCCCTGCTGTCAAAATAAGTTGGAACTTAAAATTAGGATAAGTCAGGAAAGTGCACAACGGGTAGTTCTAGCAGAAGAACCAACCATAACAGTTGTGGCACAACTTCTTTGAGGATGGTGAATTAGTGCTTGCCCTATGCACCCCTCTATGCCACCATCAACATTTCCTAATGACTGATATAAATGCTTTAGTACATCATTCCCCCGATGTCTATGGGCACAATCATTTGCAGTATTGCCGAAAGTTGCATCAAAGGGTTCCTTCACAGCCTGCAATTAAAAAATAAGAAACAAATACAGCTCTCAAGAAATAATAAAGATAATGTATTGTTCTTCAAGGCATCTATCTGTCAGGGCCTGGATCATATTATCTTGTGATGCAGACATAAAAATTGAACCCCATCAGCAGGACTTTGATGAGATAAAATAAATTAATATTGTAATATAATGAAAAGGAAGAAAAATGTAACCGCCCCTTCTCACACCATAGCTTTAGCGTCTCAACAGACATTGGACACAAAGGTACACTGTACACATAATGGAAAACAAAGGAGGAGGGAAAAACCTGGTCTGCTACATGACTTGCAGTTTCCACATACTTTCTGCAATCCACCTGAGCTTTGCCTTTTGAGCTTGACTTATCATATTTTCGCCTCTTATAAGTTCGAAGACATGTAAGTCCACCAGAGCCCCTGTCGCCAGAATCAAACCCATCTGCAATTGGCACCTCATTGCTAATGCGTTCACTTTCCAAAACACCGCCCTCTTCAATAACACCATTCTCATTCACCCCACTATTTGATACTTCACTTTTCAAATCCCCAGCCACATCAGTAATACCATTTCCATTGGCAAATACCACCCCATCATTCATGGCTTCACTTTTCGAGTGTTGATCCTCTTCAAATACAACATTTCCATTTATCCCATTAATCGACATTTCACTTTTCAAAACCCCAGCCACATCAGTAACACCATTTCCATAGCCAAATACCACCCCATCGCCCATGGCTTCACTTTTCAAGTGTCGATCCTCTTCAAATACACCATTTCCAGTTACCCCATTATTCGACACTTCACTTCTCAAAACCCCAGCCACATCAGCAACACCATTTCCAATGGCAAATACCACCCCATCATTCATGGCTTCACTTTTCAAGTGTCGAGCCTCTTTGGTAACACCATTCCCATTGGAAATTGGCACCTCATCAGAAATGGCTTTGCGTTTCAAACACCGAATTCCTTCAGCACCTTTAGTGTCCCCTGGACTGCTCATTCCTTCCTCATTTCCCATATCAAAACAGCAGTCATCATTCAAGGCTTCGCTATTCAAGTGTCGAGCCTGTTCACTAACAACATTCCCATTGGAAATCGGCACCTCATCAGAAATGACTTTGCGTTTCAAACACTGAACCCCTTCAGCACGTTCACTGTTACCAGGACTTTTTATTCCTTCCTCAGCTCTCATATCACAACAACAATCACCATTCACGGCTTCACTTTTCAAATGCCGAGCCTCTCCAGCAACACCACCTCCATTGGAAATTAGCACCTCATCAAAAACAACTTCGCATTTCAAACTCTGAACTCCTTCAGTACATTCAGTGTCATCAGGATTTCTCATTCTTTCCTCAGTATTCATATAAAAAAAACTACAAACCCCTATTTTGCAACAGAACAAAATTAGGGTTTCAGATTGGAGCCACACAAGCTTCCAAGATCCAAGATTTTAGCCAGATTTACTTACACAGTCACTTTAAACGGTGAACACCACTCAAAAAGGCAATGGAAGTTAAAACATACCTCTCTTTTACTCCTGAATAACCCAAAAAAAAATCAGGGAAAACTGAAAATGGAAGCAAGAATGTGTATGGGCAAAGGGCAATCAGAGAAAAATAATACCGGCGTGAAAAGCAAGTAGCAAACAAACAACATTCAACCGCGCAACATTGAAGTTTTGTAATAAAAATGAAGAAATTTTAAACTTCCAAAAAAAAAAGTTCCCGGAGCAAAGCGATTTGCGTTTAGCTCCGGTGCAAGATAGAGTGAGAGATTAAAATGAGAACGCAGAAAGAAAGGGTAAGATGAGTCAAAAAAAGAATTTGAAAGAGGTGAGTAGTGAAAAGGTGTGTGTGAGAGAGACGGTGGACTTGCCTGAATTCAGTGGCGGTGCTCCGCCAAACACGGCTTTGCTCAGCTCTTTCGCTTATCCGAGATATTTTGGAACCCGACGCCGACGCTTCAGTGGCTACTTCAACTTATTTTCAACTTACATTTTCCGCGTTTTTGACGGTTATTATCTTCTCTTTTTCTTTTTTTTTTTACAATTTTACTCTTTCGGTTAAAAGGATAAATTCATTTTTTACATTGTACAAAAAACAATTTTGCTAATGCAAAAATTAAACATTTATGAATAAAATATGGAGATGAATTGATATGCCCTGCCAAGAAGTTTTACATCATGGTAATCACAATCATTTATAGATAGATGATATTGAAAATTAAATATATATTAAAGTTTAACAAGTTGTAGTGATTAATTGATAGTTTAAAATATATTTAAAATGTTATTGTATATCAATAAAATTTATAAATAATTTATTGGTGAAATTTAAAACTTGTTAAAAGAGGACAAAAATCAATATGAAATCAATATTTTCACAACAATATATTACAAATCGGTCAACAAAACAAAATTATTTTAATATGTTTTTCTTATAAATAGTGAAAAATATGTTTAAGAGGTGTATTAAAACACTACTTCCTCCATTCATTTTTCTTTATAAATGTCACTTTTTTTTGAGAAAAAAAATATTTGTTTTTAATTGTCATTTATAAGGTAGTATTAATTATTTTTTTGTCAAAATTATCCTTAGATAATTATGACAGAGAAAGAAAAAAAAGTAAAATAAATATAATATATAATTAAGGATATTATACGTTAAAAAAAAGAATTATTGTATGAAAAATAACCACAGTGATTAGTTTTCTTGATACATGTAAAAAATCAAAAAAATAACAATTAAAAAGAAACGGAATGAATAATTATATAAAATGTGAGCGGAGGAAGATAATTCTAATGGCGTGCATCAATTTCAAGTACAAGTTTGATTGAGAATAGTTCGACGAGATATCGGTTAGAATTGTGATTTGACATAAGGTGGTAATTATTTTTTCTATAAAATAATAATTTTTACAATAAAATAAATAGTCAAATATTTTGTTTTGAATTTACTCCTAACTACAAACATATTCAAGTTTTATTAGAATATTAATATTTTTACCATCTTTATTTATTGTTTTTTTATAATTGTATTTTAAATTCAAATCATTTTAAATAATTATCTGATTTTAACTTCATTCAATTGTTTTTTTATCTTATAGCCGAAAGGGTAATAACTACGATAAACTGAAGCACAAAATCAACATGCATTTGTTGAACTATACCTTACATACTACTCAATCGATTTCTTGCCCCTATAAATTAATTTAACAAATAGATAAACATTTATTTAAGTTTTAATTTAAATAATCACTATACCATCTTATAAATTGGTTTCTAGTGATCACTTCACCTAATCGATTATACTCATCTAATTTTATCATCAAATCATCCCTTTAACATCATTGTTAATATATAATATATTATTCAAATCATTACCTATGATATTTATGCATTTTTCTATCATCGATGTATTTATAATATTCTAAAAATCAATTAATTATGTTTATTTTTACCAATTTAATCATATTCCTGTTTACTGTGAAAATTAATAAACAACCGATGATCTTCTAAGTTAAAAATATTTTGATTACTTATATGATCGATCAGATTGATCCTAAGACATGTGTTAATTATTTTTAGGATGAAATCTGATGAATAATAAACATTTCGACACGGTTCATACTCAAATAACTTGTTAAAAAATACAAAGGAAAAATAATGCAAAGAAAGCAAGGAAAATGTTAGAAAGTAAATGGTGAAGAAGATAAATTTCTGAAAAGAAAATAAAAGATTGATTAAATTGCTTCGAGTAAAAATATGATGTAACATCAAACGTACATTTTCTCAATTTACACTTTCTCTACACACTGGTACTTTGGATAAGTTGATGAATTTGTGCAATCTTGAACATACCTGATTCTAACACTAAGACCTCCTATTTATACCAATCGAAATAATTGCTCTTAACGACCTATTCACCAAATTGAAACAAGTGACACTCTGCATGTATGCAACTGCCCAGTATGCTCCACGTATACCTAGCAGTTAGATAAGAAAAAAGAATTCCCTCCCTTATTTGAATTCAAATCCTGCATCGAAATACCATCAGGGATGCTTTTGTCAAAATATCTCCAAAACGGCTAGAAATACTTCTAAGTCCACACAATATCTCTACCCTTGCAACAATGTATCTTTGACTGGAATCTCAAACTGTATAGTTTTGTCGAAACATTCAATTTCTTCACAGGAAACTTTATTTCCTTATTTAATTCCCTTAATCCATATCGGACGTCGAAATTGGAGCTAACAAATTGCCCCCAAAAAATGTCATTTTCGACACATCGAAGAAAAAGGTATTTTTTTAAGACTATGGTTCGACGCCTTTGAACAATTCTTGCATAGCTTTGATGCCACTGATGCTCCAACGTTACAAAAACTATTCATTTTTTTCTAGCTGGCCTATGACGTCAGAACCATTATTACCCTTTTTCAACATGTCTTTTTAAACCATGTGCAAATCTTTTTAATCATCATGTTTCCTAGACCCTAGGAGATCGTGGGATTAGGACTTAATTACCACCGCCTCATTTTGTAATCCTGGAGAGACAAGTGTCCAACTAATTTGTCAACCACTAATGTTGATTTGAACTGTTTTCTCTTCTAAAAAAACTATAAAAGCGCATTTCTCATTAATTTCATTCTTTTACGCTTTATGAAACTCTCAAGCACTTTAACTCTTCATTTTCTTCAGAATACCCTAAAAAAACAAATATTTCCTTCTTTCTTCAACCTTTTAACAAAATGGTCACTTCAAGCAAAGCCTCTAAAGAAACAACTAAGGATATCAAGGTGTTTACTAAACAAACGAAAGTCCCTAAAAATATTCCAGATCTCCCTCATTTTGCTACAATTCCTGGCCCAGTGACGATACGCAACCAACAATATATTCCTGAACCAAAAACTGAAGAACAACACAGAATTTACGCATCTCAGGTACTCATTCCAATCTCTATCTCTAGAATAAAACATGTTTTATTGGGTCTTTTGCCTGACTTAAACATTGATTCTAGTAGACTTAGGGAAATGTAAACCCATAGGCCAGGCAAAAAAACTTAGGGTTGAAAGAGCTAACGCTGCTGAGGAATCCCAATCTTTAATAGATGAAACCATAAACTTAAGGTTTATGAACAATGGCTTTAGAGTTTTCCGGGCCACCCCCTCATTTAAAGATCCAACTGACTATTTAAGCTGGCTAAACAAGATAGAAAAAAAATCTCAAACTTGGAAGGACATGGGAATTTATGACCTAATCATGATGTCGAAGGTAGGACTGGATTATAGTTCGACGTTGTTAGTTTCTTCCTTGTACTTCTGGGACATCACTCATTATACCTTCCACCTTTCTTGCGGAATGGTAACACCCACTCTCTTTGATATAGCCGTTATCACAGGGCTGAAACCAACGAGGAATACCTATGACCCAGACGTCGAATCTGATGATTCCATAGCCTTCTCCACCTTTAGGGATGCATACTCAACCCATATAGCACATTACCATGACAAAGATACTGAGACCATCTCTGACGTAGAACATATTGCATTCTTGGCTTTATGGTTATCCCACTGTGTCTTCTGCTCAATGTCATTACAGGTTGCCAAGAAGTATCTCACTCTGGCGAACCAACTTCATTCTGGTCACAATGTCTGCCTGAGCGAAATGATCCTGGCCAGCCTCTACGAATCTTTAAGTGATGGCGTTGCTCAACTGAAAAACCTGGGAGAAAAAGGAAATCTCATCCTTTCTAGTCCTTTCTAACTGCTACAACTTTGGTTGAATGCCACTTTCGATGCAAGTCTTCCTAATAAGAGCCTCGTTAACAAAGAAGCTGAGGAAGTGAAGAATAAAAGGGTCGAAGGAATCCGCTTGGCTCAACTAACCCCCAACGATGAAGGACAAGCCTTTCGACCTACATACATGAGTTACTTCATGATGTTTGCAAAATGTCACGAGTTCATGTCGAACATGGCCCCTTTCGCCACTAGAAAATATGGTCTAGAATGGTTCACAAGACCTTTCCCATCTTCCACCAAAAACCAGGAAACATAGTCTCTTTTAATCTGGGAATCCTTTCTAACTCCAAAGTTAATAACCCTTAGGTTAAATTCGTCTAAGAGTCAGGTTACCTTGATTCCTTATCAACCCAACCTCGTGGCTCGACAATTTAGGTTGATTCAGGTTCTCCCAGAATGCCTTTATAATAGAAAAATCACGCTCATTCTCTACAACGCAAATCACAACAAAACCATTACCCTTAAACAAATAGCTCGATATACTAGCAGGACACACCTTACCCCAGTTAACTTCGAGTCGAGCTTCCTTTGCACTCCAGAATTTGGGAAGTGGTGGTCACAATACTATGCTGAAATTTTTTATGATATTCCTACATTTACTCACCACTTTAATAAAGCTTTCCTCTTTGTGCATGAAAAAACCAAGAAAGGTACTTACACACATATCAAAGAAATTCAGGCATTCCAAAACTACTTTGAAACTGCCTATAGGCCTGATGATCTTAGTCGAACCATCTGCGAGGCAGCCGTCAAGCTGAAGGAATTTTTTAAAAAGAAAATGGAGAATCTAAAAATCCCTTCGTATGTTCGTCCTAAAAAATGATACGAAATGGCTTTCAAAATGTTTCCTCTTAAATTTCCTCGACTGCCAAACGCTGATTTTGGAGTGGCCATTTCCCCTCCATTTCCAAAATGGTTTATCTATGGGGATTTTGTAAAGATCCTTCGACAACAATCACAGAAAAAAGGCCCAGCGGGTGGTTGCAACTAAACATACTTTAGACAATTTTAAAGGACATCTTCATATAGAGATCGAAGATGTTCGCATCGAATCAGATATATATGAAGGTGTGGAGTGAGAGGCCCTTCGAATCACATCTCTCTGTTAGGATATTTACTTTTGACTCATAATAACTATTCTATTTTTTTTTCTTTTAGCTACTAGAGTTCCCAAAAAAAAACAATTAAGAAGTTAGTCGAAGCAAAGGATGAGGGAAGTAGCATGACCATAAAGGTACATCTTTACTTTGCTAATTACTTTTTTTGTATAATGGCATTACTAACACTTTAATATTTCCATTCAGGTCGTTCGAAACCCCCCCTACTCCTAAAAAAAATCAAAATAAAAGCAATTGGAGTCCCTGTTGTGATAGAGTCAGACGAAGAGGACTTATCCCCTGCTTTGGACTTAACCCTTAGGAAAAGGAAGAAGCAACCAAAGGTTATCGAAACCTTGAGCCAACCTCAGGCAAAATTTCCAGAGTTGTGAAACGACTTGTTGCTTTTACCATACTGGAGTCTACTCTTGAAGAGCTATCGAAGATAGCATAGTAACGACACAAGTTAAAAGTGATAACTCCAATCCTGGAGTTGAAGGGGACAACAGGGACCAAAACCAAATATTCAATTCCAATTACATTTTCCAAATTAACCCATATCCAAATTCTGCTTCAATCACCAATAACTCATTTTCACTATAGAAACCAAAACCCATTTACTTAAGTTCATGTCCAATCACATTAGAGTTAGCCATTAACTATCAAAATAATGTACATGTCCAAATCAGATAAAACAAAAAAAAAGACAAATGGAAAGTGAATGAAAAGCAAAAGCAGCAGCACAACAATCCAAAACAGTGGAAGACGACATACAGGCCAAATGCAAAAAGTTGTTATGTACCAAGTATCCAAAACTGCTGCAGCTAGCAACATCAACACGAGCCAGTTGCAGTAAACGGCGATGCAAAGCAAGCAAAACGCAAGTCACAGAAACTCCAAAACTAACACCAAAACGACAACGCGAGCCAACATTAAGCTGCAATTCAAAAAGTTGCAACAAGCCATATGTGAAAACAGAGCCAAACGCAGCTTTAGAAAAGCGTCAAAACGCGGAAAGAAATCCAAAACGCAGGCTGCAGTGAAAATTAAAGCCACACGTGAAACGCGACTTGAAATCCAAAACGGCAATAACATGAAGTTTGCAACCAAGTTATTCCGTAGTGGCAAAAGAGGATTATTGACCAGAATATCAAGGGGACATCGTCTGACACAACAAAGTTATGCGAAGGAAGAAAAAGGGTCGCCCAAACAGCACTCGGATTCAAATCGAAATGGATACGACGAACAAAATGGTTAGACTATGTAGTTCATGTCGTCAACTAGGTCACAATCATAATAACTGTCCTAGTGTTGGAACGAGCACAACCAGATAAATTTACATGTACCTCTATTGCAATATATGAAAAACTAAATTTATTTCATATTAGACGTCTGTCATGAAAGTACTATTACATAAACAGTAACACAAATAATTAAACAAATACAAGAACTATGCAATTACAACCATCAAAACAATTTTGAAAATGTAATGCATCATCCTACGAGCGTCTTGGTCGGTCTTAATATCCACCAATTCGCGTAATTCTCCGTGTTGGTTGAACGTGGACACAAGCCATTGTATTCTTCTAATCCGTTCACCCTCTCCAATTTCTCCCTCTAACCAACTGTACAACGTTCGATTAAGACGTTCAAACGTATTTGTGTTTCAAAGTCGAACCTGTATCGAAGTCGCGACGACAGAAAATATTACATCAGCATTTCGTTTCTAAATGTATGCAGACATTGTTGAAACAAAAAAAAATTGAAGTTGATGGTGGTTGAACTGTATTAGGAGATGAGTTTGAGTGAAAAATATTGCATCCAAGACATGATACTTATAGAGACGGAACATCAATGTACAAAACATGTGGGCGCTTAAGGGATTGACGCCCACATGACCATCACATGCAGGCGCCCACACAATCAAACACACCTAGGCGCTACTAGCATTGACACCCACATGACCATCACATGCAGGCGCCAGATGAATGAGCGCACACACAATCAAACACACCTATATTGACGCATCTTCATGAGACTCAATGTAGGCGCCACTAGCATTGACGCCTCCTCATAAGGAGCCCAATGCATACGCCAATGTTATTGGTGCCTCTTCTTCATGCATTGAGGGTGCGCCAATTCATCTGACGCATCCTTTACCAAACCTGATTATTTTGGTAATTTTTTTGAATAATTGATTATTTTAAATTTTTTTAAAAAATAATGATTATTTAAAAAAAAAAATCTAGATTGTTTGAAAAGAATAATTGAAATTGCTTAAATGCAACGTGGTAATCTAGGTCCACAATATATAAAAGAAAAAAATTCTTGCATCGAAGATGCTCTAAGTGAGCGCATTATTCTATAGAACGTGTGACGCCGAAAGATACAAAAACACATCCATCAACAAAGGGTATATCGTTCTAATCACATCGATCAATCAAAAAGGTTAGATAAAATGCCACCGCGTCGCTGCACAGTTTACGCCGATAGCGATTACGACGACGATGACGACGATAATCTCACCGCCACGATCACGAGGTGTCTCTCTTGCGACGAGAATTACGACCCCGATGAAGCCGGCACCTGCAAAGAATGCTACGAAGAAGCCAACGAAACCGAGGAAGAACTCAAACGGCAGATCCAAGACCTTAAATCCAAAGTCTCCTTCCTCACTCTCTCTTCTCCGCTCGATTCTCCTTCTACAACCGATCTCGTTCTCCTTCCCTCCGCTGATGCTTTCTCTCCTTCCATTCCGGCTCACAAGGCCGTTCTCGTTAGTACTCTCTTCTTCCACCTTTTTAACATTAATTGAATTTGTTATGCCCTAGCGATGCTTATGGTGATGCTGCATATTCAGTTATTTATCTTCAATTTTAGTTCCGATTGTGTTTGATAACTTTGATCAATGTATATATCTAACTGATTTCCAAAACCGTACCCTGTTTTCATTAGTAATTACAATCAATGTTTAATTGCTCTTTTTTTCTTATTGATTGTGGTAACCAGATAATAGGAACGCATTTTATGGATTTAGGGTTTTAAGATTTTATAACTTTTTTTTTAGAATCTCATGTTTGGAATTTCAATATGTTCATACAAGAATGGGAGTAATGCACATGGTTCTAAGCCCTAATCCACTGTTAAATTAATTTAAAGAGTATATTGTAGCTGTAAATCTGTAGCACCGTCACCTAAAAGAAAAAAAAAAAGTGTCTGTAACACCCAAACCGAAGTTCAGTTTATTCATTTTTTAAAATTATTATTAGTGTTGACATTAAAATTATTATTAGTGTATCCTTGTCTGTGTATATGTGATTCCTAGAGTAGTAATTTTAACATATGAAAAATCAGATTGTAAATGCATTCTTACCTGTTCTTTTTAATGACCACGTTGAAGAGCTTTTAAGATATAGTTATAGGAGATTAAATATTATACACTGTTCAAAACGTTAATGAAATATTGATTGTATAACAGATGAAATTTGGGCTATTTTGGATGTAGCTGAATGCTTTAGGGGGCGTAACTACAAAAAATCAAATTCTTTTACCCTGACAACAACTCACCAATACTCTTTAATTTGCTACACCATTTTAAATATGAAATAGAGAAAGTCTATTTAATTTGCTACACCATTTTAAATATAAAATAGAGAAAGTCTATTTAGACACAATAAGAAACATTGACACCAAACTTTCTCCATTTTAAGGCTATTTAGACTGCTCGAGAAAGTTTTGTTAAATCAGTTTAGTTGGTATTTGTGCAGGGACATCATACTCTTGGTGTGCGGGTTTAAACCTGCGACATCCCACTTATTTAAAGGATGAATTTCAGTCACTAGACTATTTGATCCAAAAAAACTATGACCCCATATATTATACCGAAAAGCTATTTTCTCAACTCAAATTAAAGAAAACAGAATTTTGCGATGTATTTTGTACCGTCGGATATACGGTGTCAATTTTTTATGTTTAAATAGCACTGCCCTATATAAAAACTGAAAAATGTATATAACTTGATGAGTTGAAAAATCATTTTAACTTGACCACCTAAGGGAACATCTCATTAAAGGCTTAACATTAAAATAAGTTAATGCAATAACTCATTTGGACTTTTAGTTCCTCAATCCAGGAAACTTGACAGGATTAAGTATGTTAAACTTAACATAACCACCACCTAGTTTTATTCCAAGATTCTATTATTAGTTATTTGAAGCATTTATTGCACTATACTTTGTGTTTTGCTATCTGATGTTATTATGAAACAGAATAAACTAAACACAATGTTGAATTGAATCCTTTATATGATTTACTATTTAAGTGTTGTCATGTGTTATCTTGATATATTCATATTTTAAGCTGTTAGGTAGTTCATTATGAATCTAATGATGCATTATGATTGAATAGGTTAGTCGCTCTCCAGTCTTCAGAGCCATGCTTGAGCACGATATGGATGAAAGTCGGAGTGGCACCATCAAGATTGCAGATGTATCATACGACGCCCTTCGTGCTTTTGTTAACTACTTATACACTGCCGAAGCATTCCTTGACAACCAAATGGCCTGTAATCTTTTAGTTTTAGCTGAAAAGTATCAGGTGAAGCATCTTAAGGCATATTGTGAGAAGTATTTGATCTCCAAACTGAATTGGGAGAAAGCTGTTGTGAACTTTGCTTTTGCACATCAACACAATGCCAACCAATTGCAAGATGCAGCCTTGATAGTGATCATGGAGAACATGGACAACCTCACTAAAAATGAAGATTATATAGAGTTAGTGGACAGTAATCCTCGTCTTGTTGTGGAAATATATGAAGCATATCTTGGCAAACAGGTTAATACTGCAGCCTCGCATGGGCTATAGGAACACGCGATGTAGGAAATTAGTGTAGACAGCTTTAAGCTGGGTAGAAACTTAAGTTTGGATTATATACTTAATTGGTGATTACCGTGTAGAGTTTGAAATGCATCTAGACTCGATGCCTCTATTACTACTGTCCAAATACTACCTTACAGTGAGTGTCTTTGTGCAATTAAATGTAAAAGACATGGGTGAGGTGTTCAATTAAATGTGACTTAACTAAATACAAATACTGTTGTGTTTAAATGGGCAAGGGAGCCTATTAGAACCTTTCTACAGAAGAGCGTGTTTTGAGATATTATAGAGGAAAAATGAATCTCTATGCAGATTAGTTGAGGTTGGATGATGTTACTGTCAGAAAACACGTTTTAGAAATTCAAGAAATATTGTGCATTTTTAAATCAATTAATCCTGGCAAAATACAAAGAAAAAAGTTAGAATTTTTCAAAAATGAAGAACTTACAAGAAACATAGGGCCATGTTCTAGGTGATTTTATATATTGAAAATCGTTGATCAAAAACAAAATCATTTTTGAAATTAGTTTTAAAATAATTTGATAGAGAGATAACATCCGAGAGTTAAAGATGTTCGATCTTAAAGAGATGACCTACTCCTCTTTCTAAGAATCGAGATTTTAACTTGTCACTTCCACATTTATATTTGGCATCCTCACATTTTCAAAAATTTGAAAATCGTTGATTAAAAACAAAATCATTTATGAAATTAGTTTACAAATAATTTGATAGAGAGATATCCGAGAGTTAAAGAGGTCTGATCTTAAAGAAATAACCTACTCCTCTTTCTAAGAATCGAGATTTTAACTTGTCACTTCCACATTTATATCTGGCATCCTCACATTTTCAAAATTTTGAAAATCGTTGATGAAAAACAAAATCTTTTTTGAAATCAGTTTAAAAATAATTTGATAGAGAGATAACATCCTAGAGTTAAAGAGGTCCGATCTTAAAGAAGTAGCCTACTCCTCTTTCTAAGAATCGAGATTTTAACTTGTCACTTCCACATTTATATCTGACATCCTCACATTTTCAAAATTTTGAAAATCGTTGATTAAAAACAAAATCATTTTTGTAATCAGTTCAAAAATAATTTGATAGAGAGATAACATCCAAGACTTAAAGAGGTTCGATCTTAAAGAAATGACCTACTCCTCTTTTTAAGAATCGAGATTTTAACTTGTCACTTCCACATTTATATCTGACATCCTCACATTTTCAAAATTTTGAAAATCGTTGATTAAAAACAAAATCATTTTTGAAATCAGTTTAAAAATAATTTAATAGAGAGATAACATCCGAGAGTTAAAGATGTCCGATCTTAAAGAAATGACCTACTTCTCTTTTTAAGAATCGAGATTTTAACTTGTCATTTCCACATTTACATTTGACATCCTCACATTTTCAAATTTTTGAAAATGTCTGTTATTATTTACCATAATTTACATTTCTTCACAAAATTCACTCCTACTAACATTCCAAAAACGAAATTTTCGGTAGTACAAACGAAATTTTCGATATGTATTTTTGGAAAATCTCACATTTTTATCGGACTTTGAAATTTTCCGATAAAGAAATACTGAAAATGTCAAAATTCCGATATTTTCCTAGAAAAATCTTAAACTCATACTGGAAATTGTTAATATTTTTGGAAAAAAAAAATTCCCCAAATTTAACCTTTGTCCGAATAGCAAAAATTTCAAAAATTTCGGTATACTAGAAATTTTGTCTGTACTCCAAATTTCCGGTAGTAGTGCAAAAAACAGAAAAATATTTTATTTGTGTGGTTCAGAGTCAGCGGGATCTTCTACAAATTAGTGTACAGATTTTATGCAGTTCTTCACCACTGACGCAATATATTTTCTATGTAATAAGTTTTATTTAAATATTTTTTCACCTCTATATGATATTGATAATATACTTTTTATATGATGTAAATGATAAATATTTGAGTCCCGATCTGAAGTATTAGCATGTGCACATAATATTAGCAAACAACATGGTATTATTATTGTGACTCGTTCTGATACTACAAATAGAAAGTGAGGTAGGAAAGATAAATTGATTATGGATTGTGAGATACGAGGAAATTATAAAAGGAAGAATGCATCTGAAAGTAATAAATCCTCATAATGTATTTATATAATGAAAGTGAAATGTCTTTTAAGACTGAGATCTGCGCCGAATAGTAGCGGTTGGAAGGTGATAGTTAGGTGTGAGTTACACAATCATAAACTATCTAAGGATTTAAAAGGACATGACATATTGAGTCATCTAAAAGTTCATGAAAGACAGTTTGAGGATGACACAACGAAGTACAATATGACTCCATGATACATAGTTGATGCTTTGAAAGACAAAGATCCAGAAAACTTCACCAGTGTTACTCAGGTGTATAAAGCTAGAGTTACATACAATGCGAGCAAGAGAGGTACATTGATGAAAAATGCAAATGTTGTTGAGTCTTATTTATAGAGAAAAATACATGTGCTGGACTAGAAATAAGGAAGACTCAAATGTTGTTGCTGATATAGTTGAATATGTTTTATTTGATGATGATTTTTTATTGTACATGCAAGACAAATATGCCAGATGTTGATTTTTGATATCTTTTGGACATATTTTGATTTATCATATTTTTTATTATGTGCACCGTGAATCATACAGGTACCGACTACCACTGCTTGAGATTGTTGGTGTTATATCAACAAAGTTGGTGTTTTCGGTATGCTTTACCTATTTGGAACATGAAAGGGAGGAGAACTTCAAATGGGCACCGGAGAAGCTCAAAGAGTTGTTATCTTCCGAGAATTTTCTATCGAAGGTTGTGGTGACAGACTGGTAACTTGCATTGATGAATGCCATGGAAGTTGTGTTTCCAAATTTAACTCATATGTTGTGTCTGTTTCATATTTCAAAAAATGTTAGTATGAAATGTAAAGAGTATGTTAAATCCGAAAGACAAGAACGTGCCACGGATCTATGGAACAACATCATGTATGCTAATAGAGAAACTGACTATGTTGCACACTTGAAGCACTTTGAGATTGTTTGTGCTGATATTCCTTTATTTGTTAAATATGTGAGCGAAACATGGTTGACACCTTATAAAGAAATATTTATTGCTGCTTAGACTAACAGAGTCACTCATTTAGGGAACACAACAACGAACAGTTACACAAACGTCATGTTGATGTTATTACATTACTAAACTTAATTTAACATATATTTATAATTATGGCTTTTATGGTGGAGTCTTCTCATTGGAGATTCAAAAACATGTTGACTACAAGTCGGAGAGATTTATGCCGAAGTTGGGATGATGTGAACACCATGTTTAAGTTGCATCTACGTTCAATCCGAGTCTTATTTCAAAAAAGTATTGTCAATATTGAGCATCGGTATAACACTCCATTCTATACCAACTTGCACCGTTTTGTTTCAAGACAGTGTGTACAACACATTCAAAAGGAACTATAAAGGGTCAAATTTGTTGTTGCAAGCAAAGATGCTTGTGGTTGCTTCATTAGAACAACACATGGGTTACCATGTGCGTGTCAACTTGTCGGTTTCCAAATACAAGACAATCTTGTTCCTTTATAACAAATTCATATTTTTTGTAAGGAGTTACACATTGAAGAGCATGATGTCAGTCATGAAGAAAGTGGTACACAATTGAATTTGGAAGCAAAGTTTGAAGAGTTGAAGACATATTTTAGTACTTTGGATATTGTAGGCTAGAGGGTGTTGAAGAGAAAGGTTAGGAAACTAACACATTCATCCATAACTTCTATGTGTCCACTGCCGATGAAGCACAAGCCAAAGAGAGGGGATAAAATGGGCAAAAAGGGTGAAAAGAGTTATGTGCACCGTGATCCTTCATAGTGGGATTATGGTGAGGGATCGCAAGGGAGTCAGGCTACAAAGAGATCATGCACGAAACCAACTGGAATTCAACCATCAAGTATGTAGGGTCAAATTCAATCGTCAACTACATCTTCGAGGCATCTTTACTTGTCTCGGTTTCCTAATTTCTTGCATCCATACATTGATGACATTGTTGATGTGGATGATAATGGAAATTGTGGTTTTCGGGCTATTGTAGCTTTACTTGGATGAGGTGAAGAGTTACAGTATTTGATTCAGACGCATTTAGATACTCAAGTTCATCAACACCCTTAAATATTTTGCAATTTGTTCTATGACACAGTCGCTACAATTAGGAATGTGTTACGAGTATAACACTTGGGTGTGCAGGATATTGACAAATGGATGACGATTCTTGATATGCATTACCCTATTGCTTGTAGATACATTGTCTTATTTGTCTCCATGTCAAAGAGACTTAACATTACCTTTTCCTCTCTTACCTTAGCTCCACTTATGTATACGAGCAAGCATAAAGTCATTATTGTTGGTTTTGTTAACAATAATCATTGGGCTCAGGTAAAGTTGAAACCTAATAGTCCATTGCCTCCCATCACTGACTATTGGAGACAGAATTGTACTGAAGATGCAAAAGCTTGGGAATGAGCATATGCAGGACGAATTAGGCACTAGGAAAATGAAGTTAAGAAGTCATCCTAATTTATTTTGTAATCTTGTATGTAGCATACTTTTTATTATATGTATATATTATATCGGGTTGTTTTTTTATCGAATCAGTTATGCAGGAAAAAAATGAAAAGATTTCAATGAAAAATACCAAAAATTTAAGTTTTTTTTTGAATTTCGGTGACACATACCTGAAGTTTTAAAATTCCTGTAATTTTGTGGTATTTCTCGAAAATTTCATAATTTTCGGTAAAACGCTTCAAACCTTTATCGGAAATTTTAGAATTTTCGGTCTATTTTTATCGGAAATTCTAATTTTACGGTACATGTGTCTTTGTTGCGGAAAAAAAATGGAAATTTCCAAATTTTTTGGTACAGACTACGAATTTTCGATAAAAACATGTAAATTTCAATAAATTCCGGTATTTATACAAGGGTATAATGGTAAAAGTACTCTAAATGTGAGGGTGTCAGGTATAAGTATGAGGATGACAAGTTTAAACCTCCTAAGAATTGAGCTTGAGAGTATCCAATGATGATTGAGAGTTTTTAGAAGTTTAAGCTTGAGAGTATACAAAACAATAAAGCTACATGATAACTTCTAGCCAAACAGAGCTTGAAGTGCTTAGTCTCAAAACAACGAACATGCTTGAAGCGATCGATCTTCTCGACAAACAAAGATTTTGAACAACCTAATCTCGAATCAAAGTGAAGTTTTAAATTGGCTATCCTCCGAACTGAACCGAGGTTTTTCACGAGTTGACAAAGAAGCAAACCGAGATTTTCATTGGGCTGATCTCGAACCTACGGAGCTTTTATACATGTTGAACTTAGAAATCAAATGAGATTTGACACCAAGATGATCTCAAAGTAATATAACTTTTAACCGGGGAGAGATCAAGAACTGTTGTGAAGATTTTTCTTTGATTATTCTTCAGGAATCCAAAAGGATATTTTTTCTTCAATGGAGGAGTTCACGAATCAAATAAAGACATATTCTAATCCCCAAAATCAATCAAAGAGTTTTTAACAATGGTTTAGCTCTAAACCAAAAAGATAACTTTCTAAGGAAGAATGATTTACTTAAGAGAAAACTACTCTTGGTAAATTTACAATAATGCCATTATTCATAATAAATTCCTCACTAAACTCAAGAACGCTCTCAAAGCACCATAATTTAAACATGTGAGGAAAAAAATCAAAATGATTTAGAAAAATTGAAAGAGTTGAGAAGTGAGATGTTTCTCACGTTTTCTGGATGATTTAAAATGTTGGATATGCTCTTTATTAATAGGCCAAGAGATGGTGTAAAAATGGAAATAATCCACGTGTCTTTAAATTATCCTAATTGATTAGGTCCTAAGGCTAATCGATTAGGTACTTCAAATAATCGATTATTATGGCCAAACATGGAAGGTTTAGATATAGAGTCGTTACCAATCATTAAGAGACTGTCATAATTTATTGTGGACTTAATTCTCCCTCATCTAATCAATTAGGTATTTGTTCTAATCAATTAAGTTAGTTCAGAAACTTGCCCTAATCAATTTGACATTTCCATTTCAACTAGTTATGCTCCGAAAAATTTGTGTGTGGTGATTTTAGTTAAAAATAGAGGCTCCAAAATACTTTTTAGTGTGTGTATGATTTAGCCATAATGCTTAAGAAAACTCCTTCGTGTCTTTACAATACACTAACCACTCAGCAGAACACGATCAAGCGAGCTCTCTCACTTCCTTTCTTTCACACTATGAATCTTCAAGTTCCTTTCTAGGTATACCAATCATATAAGAACTCCCACTTGATTTTTCTATCGGACGAGACTTGAGATATATTCAAGTTAGTCACCATCATCAGAAAGTGACAGAGATATTAGGGGAGATCATAAACTTTGATTTAGAAGGATAACTTGAACAACCACCTTGTGCATCTTTGACCGTTTGTACTCAATTTATATTTACTTGACTTTAGACGTTATTATCATTGAAACCACTTTAAGTGTTGTTATTGCGTCATGTGTTGTCATCATCAAAACCATCAAGACTAAGTAGTTGCTTCTTTTAAGTCTTGTTATACATTGGCTTCATCATCTCTGATCACTTTCTTGATTATACCTACAAGCATATGGTTCCATATTTTCCCCATTTTTGATGATGTCAACACGTCTCTCGGGGAGGTAGTAAAAAGAAAAATAGGTAGATAAGATTTGGAGTGGTTAAACTCCTCCTCACATAATTAGAGAGTACACTCTACTCTCCATTAGAGTATACTTCTCTGCCTTTGGTATAATAAAAAAGGGTAAATATGCTCGACAAAATTTTAAATATGCAAGAACATTGTCCATATAGTCACACATAAGAGGAAAGCGTTATTGGACTAAATACTGAAATTTAAAAGGCAATAAGGTGAAGGATATCATTAAGTAAAATATAAGGATTGAAATAGGAAAGGAAAAACATATAAGCAAAACACCTTAGCAAATAACTAATTCACCTCTCCATCATCCTCACTCAACATGATTGGAGATATGAGATGAGATTTTTTGAGTTTTGTTGTGAGGCGACGAATCCTTGAATTTTTTCTCCTTTGCATCCTTATCATTTATTGTTGATTTTGAAGAATATTATTGAGGATATTTTGAGGAAGAATGAGGAAGGTCAATGTTTTCTCTTTGTGGTTTTCATGGAGCTTTTGGAGGTAGTGAGATTATTTCCTAATTTTTAATCTTGAACCCCATCCGACTTAAGGTTCTTTTTCCTATTTTTGTTCGTTTCATCTCTGATTCCTCCTCCTCTAAATCGTAGCCAGCGTACGTCAAATTTTTTGAGATTAGTTCGTTATACATTAAAAGTGTATTTTTCTTTTTGCTATCCATCATCTGATGGATTACAACATCGGCCAAATTTTTATCAACTCTATTTTCCAAAATCTAAACCGGAGATATGTATAATTTATTTATGTGGTAGATTTGCTCTTTCTTAGAAAAATAATATCATTCAGTGTATAGTGAATTTGTCAAATATCTTGGCATATTAAGCCAAGAGTGTAGGGAGTGGGAATGATAGAGTTTTGATAAGTAAAAAAGGACACAACAACAAGATAACAAGTAAAAGTGTTACCTTCACTTTCATCATACTCGAAATCACT